>NC_140169.1:144013370-144035870 GCF_963971535.1 Notolepis coatsorum | reverse complement strand
GGTGACGCGGTATTCAGCCTACTCTGCGGTGGCCGTGATGTAACAGCGATACCGCGGTAATGCGGTAATCGCGGCAGCTCTATGTGTGTGTGTGTTCTAGCAAAAGCAGAGCCACAGGAGCCAAAGATAGGCTTTGAATGTTTGAAATAGCAGCGTTTATCCTTGACTAAAGATTCCTATCTCTGTACAAACACACACATACACACACACACACACACACACACACACACACACACACACACACACACACACACACAGAAGTGTTCCCTCTGGACTGCAGAATGAATAGGATTGTTTATTTATTCTGATAGGATAATGGCACACTTGCATGCTCGCACACACACACACACAAACACACGCACACACACACACAGACAGACAGACAGACAGACAGACAGACAGACAGACAGACAGACAGACAGACAGACAGACAGACAGACACACACACACACAGAGACAGACACACACACACACACACACAAACACACACACAGACAGACAGACAGACAGACAGACAGACAGACAGACAGACAGACAGACAGACAGACAGACAGACAGACAGACAGACACACACACACACAGAGACAGACACACACACACACACAGAGACAGACACACACACACAGAGACAGACACACACGCACGCACACACACACACACACACACACACACACACACACACACACACACACACACACACACACACACACACACACACACACACACACACACACACACACACACACACACACACACACACACACAGAGAGACAGACACACACACATGCACACACACCAGCCCATTGCTCCTTGTGGTATTGTGGTAATGACCCATGCTATCTTGACTGATGAACTGACAACGGACTGCTCTTTTCTGTGGAGAAACTCGTTCTCTGTGCTCTGCCTCCCCCCTGTGTTGTGAAGATATAATTACAAGTTCACTATGAAAGGTTTTGCACTTCAGTATTAATGGTCTTTTGAGATCGTTCTAAAATGTGAAACATTGTTCAGTGACTCTTGAATAAACTGGTGAAATAAATTAATGAAATGTATGAATTTGATTTGATGTAAATGATGTGATTGCTATCATATTGTGTCAAAACATGTCATATACATTTAGTTATTTAACAATATGAGCTGCATAAAAGTGACTATTCAAGATGAGTACTCTATGGTTTCTCTACCTCTCCACATTTGGTCATTTAGCTTTTATCCAAAGCAAATTACAAGTTCTGTTCTGTACAACAAGTCAGCAGGAAGGGTACAATTCTGGCAGCTAAGGGTCAGTAAGATTGTTTGACAGTGTTGAACTGGAGTGCTACAGTCTTGAGCGCATAGTAATATAGACATATTATCATCAGTGGTCCCTGCCTGCTTCAAGAGGTCTACCATCATCCCTGTGCCGAAGAAACCCTCCCCAGCATGTCCAAATGACTACAGACCGGTGGCACTCACCTCTGTGGTCATGAAATGTTTCGAGAGGCTGGTCAAGGACCACATTTGTGCCTCCCTCCCCAGTGATATGGACCCTATGCAATTTGCATACAGGACAAACAGGTCCACCGACGACGCGGTCTCCCAGGTACTGCACAGCACCCTCTCGCACCTTGACCGTCAGAAGGGGGGCTATGTGAGACTGTTGTTCATTGACTACAGCTCAGCGTTCAACACCATAGTCCCCACCAGACTGGTGGACAAGCTGATCGAGCTAGGTCTGAGCTCCGCCCTGAGCGCCTGGGTACTGGACTTTCTGAGCGAAAGACCCCAGGCGGTCAGGGTGGGGGGTCAGACCTCCAACACCATCACCCTGAGCATCGGGTCCCCCCAGGGCTGTGTTCTGAGCCCCCTGCTGTACTCACTCTACACACACGACTGTGTGGCCAAGTTCAGCTCCAACTCCATAGTGAAGTTCGCAGATGACACGGTGGTGGTGGGGCTGATCTCGGACAACGACGAGAAGGCCTACCGGGAGGAGGTGGAGGTACTGGAACGCTGGTGCCAGGACAACAGCCTGCTCCTGAACATTGGCAAAACCAAGGAACTGATCGTGGATTATAGGAGAGGACAGCAGGAGGGCGGCTAGGTGGTGTAGTGGGCAAGGCACTCGCCACCATTGTGGAGACGCTAGGATTCGCGTGTTCGAATCCAGCTCTCCACATTGTTTTCAGTTTAGCTGGTCGTCCGCAGTAATACACATTGGCCGTATTACGGGGAGGGAAACTGAAGGGTGGGGATCGAACGTTGTGAACAAGCGACTCCTACAAGTCGGTTGGTGCGCCTGCGCAGTAGAATCAGGAAGTGTCGGGGGCAGCGTGAGCCTCCCACGCGTTACTCCTCGACACTGAGAGATCGAGCTGCGCAGGTGAAAAGATGCGACTGCTGTTACCTCAAGTACCGGAGGGGACTTGTGCTATGTATGACTTAGTCCACATTGCAGCCGGCTTGTGGGAGGCAAGAAACAGCGTTCGTGACAGGGGAGGGTTGAATTGGATGATACGAAATTGGGATGGGAGAAAATATAGAAAAATGGGAGAAAAAGTGGATCAAAAAAAAAGGAGAGGACAGCAGGAGACACACACACCACTGATGATAAACGGGGCTACCGTGGACAGGGTGAGCAGCTTCAAGTACCTGGGGGTCCACATCTCAGAGGACCTGACATGGTCAACACACATAGGCACAGTAGTAAAGAAGGCGAAACAGCGTCTCTACCACCTGAGACAGTTAAGGAAGTTCAGAGTATCGGGGAAGATACTCCAGTCCTTCTACTCAGGAGCTGTAGAGAGCATCCTGACCGGAAACATCACTGCCTGGTATGGAAACAGCACGGCACAGGACAAGAAGGCCCTACAGAAAGTGGTGCGCTCAGCCGAGCGTACCACGGGTATTGCACTACCCCCCCTGCAGGTTCTATACAACAAGAGGTGCAAATCCAGAGCCTGCAGGATAATGAAAGACCCTCACCACCCCAATAACAGCCTGTTTCAGCTGCTGAGGTCAGGCAGACGCCTGCAAATCCCAGCTACTAGGACAGAGCGGCTTAGGCTCAGCTTCTTCCCCCAGGCCATCAGAGCCATGAACAATGTACATTGAGTGCTCAGAACATTGAACTGTCCACACACAAGCACACATGAACACACACACGACACGCACACTGTGCACGCTCACACACGAGCAGCCACTTAACACTTTAACATGAGCGGGCACACACTCATGTCGCACACACGCACACTTATGGCCAAAGGAAAGGACACTTTAAATTAGAATAACAGGAACAGTGTATTGCACTACCAAAGCTAACTAGCATGTCACACATGCGCTGTAAATAACTATGTACAGATACCGAGATGTCACTCCATGTTACCTGCTATCTGTTACTGCACAATGTTGTTTCTTCTTTTGATTCTATTATATGTACCACTGTATTGCACATCGTTGCGGGCAAGACCACCCGCATTTCATTGTATACCTGTATGCCGTGACAATTAAAACTCTTGACTTGACTTGACTTGATAGTAGGTAAATTCCTTAGTAGCAATGTGCTAAAGTAGAAGACAGTACGAAGGTTAGTCGTTTTTTTTTTCTTCATTTCACACATTGATTCATGCATGTTTTTGTTGGTTTCGTCAGTCCTGACTGGTGTGTTCTCTACTGTAGCGTGTTTAAAACAGTCCTGCCTGGTGGGTTCTCTACTGTAGCGTGTTTAAAACAGTCCTGACTGGTGTGTTCTCTACTGTAGCGTGTTTAAAACAGTCCTGACTGTAGTGTGTTCTCTACTGTAGCGTGTTTAAAACAGTCCTGACTGGTGTGTTCTCTACTGTAGCGTGTTTAAAACAGTCCTGCCTGGTGGGTTCTCTACTGTAGCGTGTTTAAAACAGTCCTGACTGGTGTGTTCTCTACTGTAGCGTGTTTAAAACAGTCCTGACTGTAGTGTGTTCTCTACTGTAGCGTGTTTAAAACAGTCCTGTCTGGTGTGTTCTCTACTGTAGCGTGTTTAAAACAGTCCTGACTGGTGTGTTCTCTACTGTAGCGTGTTTAAAACAGTCCTGACTGGTGTGTTCTCTACTGTAGCGTGTTTAAAACAGTCCTGACTGGTGTGTTCTCTACTGTAGCGTGTTTAAAACAGTCCTGACTGTAGTGTGTTCTCTACTGTAGCGTGTTTAAAACAGTCCTGACTGGTGTGTTCTCTACTGTAGCGTGTTTAAAACAGTCCTGCCTGGTGGGTTCTCTACTGTAGCGTGTTTAAAACAGTCCTGACTGGTGTGTTCTCTACTGTAGCGTGTTTAAAACAGTCCTGACTGTAGTGTGTTCTCTACTGTAGCGTGTTTAAAACAGTCCTGACTGGTGTGTTCTCTACTGTAGCGTGTTTAAAACAGTCCTGCCTGGTGGGTTCTCTACTGTAGCGTGTTTAAAACAGTCCTGACTGGTGTGTTCTCTACTGTAGCGTGTTTAAAACAGTCCTGTCTGGTGTGTTCTCTACTGTAGCGTGTTTAAAACAGTCCTGACTGTAGTGTGTTCTCTACTGTAGCGTGTTTAAAACAGTCCTGACTGGTGTGTTCTCTACTGTAGCGTGTTTAAAACAGTCCTGACTGGTGTGTTCTCTACTGTAGCGTGTTTAAAACAGTCCTGACTGGTGTGTTCTCTACTGTAGCGTGTTTAAAACAGTCCTGACTGTAGTGTGTTCTCTACTGTAGCGTGTTTAAAACAGTCCTGACTGGTGTGTTCTCTACTGTAGCGTGTTTAAAACAGTCCTGCCTGGTGGGTTCTCTACTGTAGCGTGTTTAAAACAGTCCTGACTGGTGTGTTCTCTACTGTAGCGTGTTTAAAACAGTCCTGACTGGTGTGTTCTCTACTGTAGCGTGTTTAAAACAGTCCTGACTGGTGTGTTCTCTACTGTAGCGTGTTTAAAACAGTCCTGACTGGTGGGTTCTCTACTGTAGCGTGTTTAAAACAGTCCTGACTGTAGTGGGTTCTCTACTGTAGCGTGTTTAAAACAGTCCTGACTGGTGTGTTCTCTACTGTAGCGTGTTTAAAACAGTCCTGACTGGTGTGTTCTCTACTGTAGCGTGTTTAAAACAGTCCTGTCTGGTGTGTTCTCTACTGTAGCGTGTTTAAAACAGTCCTGACTGTAGTGTGTTCTCTACTGTAGCGTGTTTAAAACAGTCCTGACTGTAGTGTGTTCTCTACTGTAGCGTGTTTAAAACAGTCCTGACTGTAGTGGGTTCTCTACTGTAGCGTGTTTAAAACAGTCCTGACTGGTGTGTTCTCTACTGTAGCGTGTTTAAAACAGTCCTGACTGGTGTGTTCTCTACTGTAGCGTGTTTAAAACAGTCCTGACTGGTGTGTTCTCTACTGTAGCGTGTTTAAAACAGTCCTGACTGTAGTGTGTTCTCTACTGTAGCGTGTTTAAAACAGTCCTGACTGTAGTGGGTTCTCTACTGTAGCGTGTTTAAAACAGTCCTGACTGGTGTGTTCTCTACTGTAGCGTGTTTAAAACAGTCCTGACTGGTGGGTTCTCTACTGTAGCGTGTTTAAAACAGTCCTGACTGTAGTGTGTTCTCTACTGTAGCGTGTTTAAAACAGTCCTGACTGGTGGGTTCTCTACTGTAGCGTGTTTAAAACAGTCCTGACTGTAGTGTGTTCTCTACTGTAGCGTGTTTAAAACAGTCCTGACTGTAGTGGGTTCTCTACTGTAGCGTGTTTAAAACAGTCCTGACTGTAGTGGGTTCTCTACTGTAGCGTGTTTAAAACAGTCCTGACTGGTGTGTTCTCTACTGTAGCGTGTTTAAAACAGTCCTGACTGTAGTGTGTTCTCTACTGTAGCGTGTTTAAAACAGTCCTGACTGTAGTGTGTTCTCTACTGTAGCGTGTTTAAAACAGTCCTGACTGGTGGGTTCTCTACTGTAGCGTGTTTAAAACAGTCCTGACTGTAGTGGGTTCTCTACTGTAGCGTGTTTAAAACAGTCCTGACTGGTGTGTTCTCTACTGTAGCGTGTTTAAAACAGTCCTGACTGTAGTGTGTTCTCTACTGTAGCATGTTTAAAACAGTCCTGACTGTAGTGGGTTCTCTACTGTAGCGTGTTTAAAACAGTCCTGACTGTAGTGTGTTCTCTACTGTAGCGTGTTTAAAACAGTCCTGACTGTAGTGTGTTCTCTACTGTAGCGTGTTTAAAACAGTCCTGTCTGGTGGGTTCTCTACTGTAGCGTGTTTAAAACAGTCCTGACTGTAGTGTGTTCTCTACTGTAGCGTGTTTAAAACAGTCCTGACTGTTGTGTTCTCTACTGTAGCGTGTTTATAACAGTCCTGACTGGTGGGTTCTCTACTGTAGCGTGTTTAAAACAGTCCTGACTGGTGGGTTCTCTACTGTAGCGTGTTTAAAACAGTCCTGACTGTTGTGTTCTCTACTGTAGCGTGTTTAAAACAGTCCTGACTGGTGGGTTCTCTACTGTAGCGTGTTTAAAACAGTCCTGACTGTAGTGGGTTCTCTACTGTAGCGTGTTTAAAACAGTCCTGACTGGTGTGTTCTCTACTGTAGCGTGTTTAAAACAGTCCTGTCTGGTGTGTTCTCTACTGTAGCGTGTTTAAAACAGTCCTGACTGTAGTGTGTTCTCTACTGTAGCGTGTTTAAAACAGTCCTGACTGGTGGGTTCTCTACTGTAGCGTGTTTAAAACAGTCCTGTCTGGTGTGTTCTCTACTGTAGCGTGTTTAAAACAGTCCTGACTGGTGTGTTCTCTACTGTAGCGTGTTTAAAACAGTCCTGACTGGTGTGTTCTCTACTGTAGCGTGTTTAAAACAGTCCTGACTGTAGTGTGTTCTCTACTGTAGCGTGTTTAAAACAGTCCTGTCTGGTGGGTTCTCTACTGTAGCGTGTTTAAAACAGTCCTGTCTGGTGTGTTCTCTACTGTAGCGTGTTTAAAACAGTCCTGACTGGTGTGTTCTCTACTGTAGCGTGTTTAAAACAGTCCTGACTGGTGTGTTCTCTACTGTAGCGTGTTTAAAACAGTCCTGACTGTAGTGTGTTCTCTACTGTAGCGTGTTTAAAACAGTCCTGACTGGTGTGTTCTCTACTGTAGCGTGTTTAAAACAGTCCTGACTGGTGTGTTCTCTACTGTAGCGTGTTTAAAACAGTCCTGACTGTAGTGTGTTCTCTACTGTAGCGTGTTTAAAACAGTCCTGACTGGGGCGGCTACGTGGCGTAGTGGGCAAGGCGCTCGCCACGAAATCTGGAGACGCTGGGCTCGCCTATTCGAGCCCAGCGCTCCACATTTGCTTTCAGTTTAGCTGGTCGTCCGTACTAATACACATTGGCCGTATTAGGGGGTGGGAAACTGATGGGTGGGGATCGGGCGTTGTGGACAGCGACTCCTACAGGTCAGTTGGTGCGCCTGCGCAGTAGAATCAGGAAGTGTCGGGGGCAGCGTGAGCCTCCCACGCGTTACTCCTCGCCACTGAGAGATCGAGCTGCGCAGGTGAAAAGATGCGACTGCTGTTACCTCGAGTATCGGAGGGGACTCGTGCTATGTATGACTTAGTCCACATTGCAGCCGGCTTGTGGGAGGCAAGAAACAGCGTTCGTGACATGGGAGGGTTGAATTGGATGATACGAAATTGGGATGGGAGAAAATATAGAAAAATGGGAGAAAAGGTGGATTAAAAAAAAAAAAAAAACAGTCCTGACTGGTGGGTTCTCTATATACTGTAGCGTGTTTAAAACAGTCCTGTCTGGTGGGTTCTCTATATACTGTAGCGTGTTTAAAACAGTCCTGTCTGGTGGGTTCTCTATATACTGTAGCGTGTTTAAAACATGTACTGCTCTCCCTGACCTTCAGTAGATTATACTCACATTACCATGTTTATAACCTGGACACACACACACACACACACACACACACACACACACACACACACACACACACACACACACACACACAGACACACCCTGTGTGAGACACATAAGATGGTGTGAACGCTGTTCACTTTTCTGCTTCAGTCTTCCATCTCTCTCCAGATGGAGGGCCCCCCCCCCCGGGGGTCGGGGCAGGCCAGGGGACACGGTAACTATCCTCCCCGCCACCAGGGGGCCGTTTCTGGGTTTCAGCAGCCCGTCCCGCCCCTGGTCTCTGGAACTCTGAGGTCGCTCGTTAGCTGGCCTGGTTCGGAGAGGAGGGTGTTCTGTTGTGTGGAGCTCTTTATAAATCTCATCTTCTTCTATCTTTCTCCGTCTCTCCTCTTTCACTGAACCGGTTTAGCGTAGTTAGCTGCTGAGTTACAGCAGAGATTTCTGTGATAGACTTTGTGTGTCTGTGTATCTTGTATCTTGTGTGTGTGTGTCCTTGTTTTCCAAAATGAGGAGAACAGGAAGGGAAACTACTAGACTGTTTGGGTCCTTCTTGTGGGGACATTGGTCGGACCCCACAGAGACGAGGGGCTATTTCAGTGTCCGGGTGGTGAGAGACAGGTTGAGGTCGGGGTTGTTGTAGGAGTGATTATGGTTATGGTTATGGTTTGGGTAAGCAGCGGTTCAGGAATGAACATTAGTCAATGGAATGTCCCCACAAGGCTTGAAAACGTGGCTGTGTGTGTGTGTGTGCTTGCATCTGTGAGCGTTCACATTTGGATTTGCATATTGGCTCGGTCACCGACGCCTCATAGTCCACCATGATGATCAACCTCAACCAAAGAGACATTTCCCATCCACACAGCTAGAGGGGGCTGTTCCCATCCACACAGCTAGAGGGCGTAGTTCCTAATCCACAAAGCTAGAGGGGGCAGTTCCCATCCACACAGCTAGAGGGGGCAGTTCCCATCCATACAGCTAGAGGGGCCAGTTCCCATCCACACAGCTAGAGGGGGCAGTTCCCATCCACACAGCTAGAGGGGGCAGTTCCCATCCACACAGCTAGAGGGGGTAGTTCCCATCCACACAGCTAGAGGGGGCAGTTCCCATCCACACAGATAGAGGGGGCAGTTCCCATCCACACAGCTAGAGGGGGCAGTTCCCATCCACACAGCTAGAGGGGGCAGTTCCCATCCACACAGCTAGAGGGCGTAGTTCCCATCCACACAGCTAGATGGGGTAGTTCCTAATCCACACAGCTAGAGGGGGCAGTTCCCATCCACACAGCTAGATGGGGTAGTTCCTAATCCACACAGCTAGAGGGGGTAGTTCCCATCCACACAGCTAGAGGGGGCAGTTCCCATTCACACAGCTAGAGGGGGCAGTTCCCATCCACACAGCTAGAGGGGGCAGTTCCCATCCACACAGCTAGAGGGGGCAGTTCCCATCCACACAGCTAGAGGGGGCAGTTCCCATCCACACAGCTGATAGATCTTCTGGTATTCTGTTCCCACTTTATCCAATCAGGAGAGAGAACCCTAGATTTTTTTTTTTTTTTTTTACTTATTTCAAGAAATCTTGCCAAGCCAAATTTGCTTACAGCTCTGGTAGATCATTTGACTTGTTTCAAGGACACATTTACTTAAACCTGTTTTTATTTCTTATTTTCGTCAGACCATTTTTGCAGTGTGGAGTCCTCTCTCCTGATTGGATAAAGTGGGACACGGGATACCAGGACATGTATTTTCTGTTTACTGCAGAGCAGGAGGGACCGGGAGACCCAGGTTACTGACCAGACAGACACTCTACTGTATATCAGTGATGGCTGTCAGAGTGTGTAGACCACTTATTTAAACAAAAATAAATACTACTTACAGCTACTTTAAGTTAAACCGCGGACGGCAAATCTTTTCCAAGCGGGGTGATGAGGAGTAGTAGTTAGCATGTTGCTAACAACAAGGCTAGTAGCTACAGAGGGAGGGGGGGTGTACTGAGAATGAGAGACCGAACGAGGGTGATTTTATTTTATTTAATTTGATTAGGAAAACCACAGTATCATACACAACATTGTAGTATCATGACCCTGCTGCACTCCAGAGGATTTCACTTAAAAGCGTTACTTAAAAAACACTTATTTCCAAAGTGGTCCTTGATGGAAAACATAAAAACACAGTAAAACACAATAGAAAAACACAACAATACTAATAAAAACAAAACACAATAAAAAACAAACACAATAAAACAAGACATAAAATACGTTTCGTACCCTGCACTACACTAAGAGAAGATGGACGTTTTTTTTAAAAGCTCAAACCTACACTTCTTCCCAAAGAAGCGCCTTTACTTTTTGTTTTAAAACCGCTTTAGTCTGGCTTTGCTTGCTGTGCATAAAGGCAGGCTGTTCCATGTGGAGGAGATACCAGTGTAAAAGAATTGAGTGTCTGGCCGTCTCGCTCTTTACACCAGGAACACAGCAGGACATAACGCTGGCTCTTGTGTCACGGCGGTGGAGGGCAAGTCATGTAATCGCCGTATGACCGGAACACTTGAGTAACACCCCGGTAACCGCGGCAACCCGACTTAGCCACTTTAGTAGGAAAGAGTGATGGGGCTCAGTAACCTCTAGGTGGCGGTTTACACACGACAGCGGTCCCGCTTCCCCGACACATTAGAAGATTGTCTGACGCAGATGGCCTGGTGCCCAGTGAGTGAGGGACCGGAGGCGTCAGATGTTGCAGCGCTCTGTGTCTCCGTGACCTCAGCCTTCCAGCCCCAGACGGGTCCCTGGCGTGATGCTCAGTGGCAGGCAGGCAGAGAGAGAGCGTCAGAAGAACCAGCACACGAGGTCCCGGCCGCCATGATGCTATGATCACTAGTATGAATTGAAAATGGTGTAACCCTGATGTAAACACTGTATTGTACCCATTCTGCAATCTGTTAAATAAAGTTTTCATTCATTCATTCATTCCATTCATTCATTCATTCATTCATGCCTCTCCTGGCCTGTGTGAACCGTAGTGGATTTATGAGTTATTAGGCCTCAGGTGGCTGATTGACTGAGTGGCTACACACACACACACACACACACACACACGCACACACATGGACAGACATGCGCGTGGACATACATACACACACACACACACACACACACCTACACACACGCACACACACACACACCGTCCGAATCCTCCACCACCACCGGTCTCACCCTCCACAGCAAAGCCCCCTGGGTAATACTGTCACTGTGAATGATAAATCGCCTCCCCGCACGGCCCCCTGGGAGTCTGCTGAGAGAGGTGACCGTCGATACCCCCCGCCCCGCCTCGCCCCGCCCGTCACCTCCCTGTCACCTAAATGCAGGGCGGCGTGGCGGCAATTTAATTTAGCTCCTTTTGTCGTCGTCCCCCCCCCCCCCCCCCCTCAGCGCTGACGCTCTTATCCGCGTGAGAGTCCCAGACACTCATGTAAAGTAGGTGCCTCTGGGCCGGTCGACAGGCTGCCTGCGGGGGCAGAGAGAGGAGCGGGGTGGGGCTTCATCTCTGGCTGAGATGCTCCGAGCGATCAGAGCTCCGGGAGGGTCATCAAGGAGAAGCCGCCTATTCTCGGGTCCTCGCCCCACAATGGTGGAACGAACTGCCCACCCCAGTCAGGACAGCCGAGACCCGTCTGGCTGAGATCCCTTTATACGGCTGTTGTGTCAACGCTGGATGGAGCGGACCGGCTGGTTGGACTGACGGTCTCATCAGGTGCTTGTGGACAAGCAGACACACCTCTGTCAGAACATCCAGACACACCTCTTTCAGAACAACCAGACACACCTCTTTCAGAACAACCAGACACACCTCTTTCAGAACAACCAGACACACCTCTTGTTCTGTCAGAATGATATTTCCCAATGTGAGAGGTAGAGGAGAGGGAGAGGTGTGTCTGATGTATGATGTACAGAAAGCTGTCCTCTCCATCTCCTCTTTCTCTCACAACTCTTTATACCCAAGTTACGTTTAGCCTCCATGGGCGAGAGAGGTAGCAGAAAAAGCAGAGAGAGAGAGAGAGAGAGAGAGAGAGAGAGAGAGAGAGAGGATAAATGATCCAGTTTGACAGGGTGGAGGTGGAGGTGAAGGCTCTAAGCTCTCAGGTTCAAAGAGAGTTGAGGGTTCAAAGTTCACAGGGTGATAGGTCAAACACAGGTCAGTATCTCTAGGCGACAGCAGTAGATTGTATTGTCATCCGTGTACGGAGCAGATAAGACCAGGCACAGGAAGGATGCAGGACACGCACGCACGGACACACACACACATACACACATACACACACACACACACACACACACACACACACACACACTCGCATACACATACACACACATACATACACACACACACACATACATACACACACTCACATACACACTCACATACACACACACACACACACACACACATACATACATACATACATACATACATACATACATACATACATACATACATACATACATACATACATACATACATACATACATACATACATACATACACACAGGAAGGTAATCCGATACTGTATCACATGAAGCCTTTCCCTTAATTACAAAATAACGACGTTCAATCAAAATCTTTCTTTCTCTGTGTCCTTAATGTCTCGTCTTTTCTGGGCAAGACGTCTCTTTTACTAACTAAAGACATGTCCCTGTTAGCAGGTAGCATAGCCTTTGATCTGACTAACTAAAGACATGTCCCTAGCGTAGCCTCTCTCTCTCTCTCTCTCTCTCTCTCTCTCTCTCTCTCTCTCTCTCTCTCTCTCTCTCTCTCTCTCTCTCTCTCTCTCTCTGGCTCTAAGTGTCCCAATTACACTTGTGTTGTTGCTGGCGCTGTAATTCTTCAAGAGCTGGAGACAGCTTGGTTTTATAGCAATATGGTGCCCTTGATTACACACTGTGTACACCCTGTCCAACTGTGGTCTGAGAGAGACGGAGAGAGGGGGAGATAATGAGAGAGAGAGGGAGAGAAAGAGAGAGCGGAAGAGAAAGAGAGAGGGGGGGGGAGAGAGAGAAAGGGAGAGAGAGAGAGGGGATGTTAATCTCAGTTTGCAGGCCAGTGCAGGATCACAGCTCGTTAAAATAGTTTATATTATGTGTGATGGAGTGCTCTCTCCACAGGCCACTACACCGGCTGCTCAGAGACGCGGGGCCAAAGAATGTTTGGTTATTATTTATTTAGAAAGGTTACAGATTACAGTCAGTCTTGTGGCAAGATAGGTTTGTTATTATAATATTCCTTAAAGTAACTAACTAACGTTAGCTCAAAATCAGCACTCTAATAATATCATTGAGAATTCCTTGGACTCACCGTGCGACGCGCCAGCCTGTCCGTCAAGGAGCGGTTAGGGGTTCAGTGCCTTGCTCGAGGATAGAATCAAACCGGGAACCTTCAGCTTACCAGACGACCGCTCGACCTCTTGAGACACTGAATAGACAAAATAGTATGAAGCCGAGACTGTATTCTTCAGAACCATCTGAAGGCCCAAGAAGGATGTTGTGGTGGGACAGAGTTTGGCCTGCAGGCCATACTTTAGGAAACCCTAACAGAGAGGAGAGAGGAGGAGATGAGGAGAGAGAGAGATAGGGGGAGAGGGGGAGAGACGGAGAGAGATAAGAGAGAGATAGGGGGAGAGAGAGAGAGAAGAGAGATATAGGGGGAGAGAGAGAAGAGAGATATAGGGGGAGAGGGGGAGAGACAGAGAGAGAGGGAGAGAGAGAAGAGGGATATAGGGGGAGAGGGGGAGAGACAGAGAGAGAGGGAGAGAGAGAAGAGAGATAGGGGGAGAGACAGAGAGGGAGAGAGAGAAGAGAGATAGAGGGGGAGAGACAGAGAGAGGGAGAGAGAGAAGAGAGATAGGGGGAGAGACAGAGAGGGAGAGAGAGAAGAGAGATAGGGGGAGAGACAGGGATAGAGAGAAGAGATAGGGGGAGAGACAGAGAGAGGGATAGAGAGAGACGGAGAGACAGAGGGAGAGGGGGAGAGCACTCACACATACAGCAAGCTACTACCACCTAGTATAATAATAATAATAATAATAATAATAAACTTTATTTGTATAGCACCTTTCATACAGAAACTGCAGAAAGTGCTTCACAACAGAAAAAAGACAGCCTTAAAATGAGCACATAAAGTGCAGACACATAAAATCACAGTTTTTCACATTAGGATCTAACATCCCAACAGGCCACCTTGTTTATGTATAAAGCACTCACACATACAGCAAACCATCACCCGGCCAGTATACTATATAGAGCACTCACACATAGTCTGACATAGAATTACAGGAAGACGTGTATGTTTACGGTGTAAGCATGTGCACGCGTGCACACACACACACACACACACACACACACACACACACACACACACACACACACACACACACACACACACACACACACACACACACACTGTGTGTCTGATATGCAATTACAGTGATGGAATTACAGTCACATGTATGTGTATAGTGCACTTGTACACAAAATACACATATGTTTGCACACACATACACACACACACACACGCACGCGCGCACACACACGCACACACACACACGCACACAGTCACACACCCAGTCTGACGTAAATATATACAGTATGTAGTGCACTTGGAAATGCATACATGTCTACAATGCATTGCACCCTCCCTCCCTCTATAAGCAGCGGGGTAACTGTGGGGTAACTGTTGGGCAACGCAAGCTTCCGCTGTGGCTCCTCCTCTGTATTTAGCCGGTGCTGTGAATGTGCCACTGCTGTGGTCAGCAGCCTCGCTCGCTGTGGAGGAATGACACTCGGCTCTCAGGCGTACAGTACAGTACAGTACCAGTGAGAGGCAGAGAGGGCGTACAGTACGAGGGAGAGGCAGAGGGCGCGAGCTCGCCCCGGAAATAAGACAATCTGCGGATGTCATTTCACGTCGCGGCCGCTCGCATCTAAACATAAAGTGCGGCCGAGTTTAGCCCCGTTCCTCAAACAACGCCCACCCGGACGTTGTTGAAACGGTCCATTTAGTCAGCGTTTCAGTGGAGAGCCTGTCTGCGGCCTTCTGGAGCCTTCTGAGGCCTGTTGAAGATCAACACAGCGTTGAGTGAAAATAACAAATCTAATGGGAAGCAGACAGACTCTCCTCCGTTGAAGCTTTGACAAATAATTCGCCCCCAAATTATATGTTTAGGCGATAGAATCCACTTGAGTAAGTCAAATGGACGTCGATGACATACAGTTGCCCCGAGGGATCTTAAATTCATCTCACTATACACATTAATCTCACCAGCTGTGATGTGTAGCTTGCGTAGCGTCGCGCTAAAGCCCAAGCGGTATAGTTTCAGGTCGTGTCGAGAGGGAGGAGAAGGGAGCCACTTTCTCCAGTTATCTTCAAACGTCTGGTCACTTTTTGAAGATGACCGAAAGGCAGCCTTCTCCGTCGTCATATGATGTTCTCAAATCAACGTGTAATTGTGTTTAAATAATCGTGATTTTAATAGCAATCAAAATAATCGTGTTTTTATGATTTTTGCGGTTTTATGCTAATTGAGCAGCCCTAGCAGGTAGGTTATATGTAGTGCTTTTCAGGTATAACACACACACACACACTCACTCACTCACTCACTCACTCACTCACACACTCACTCACTCACTCACTCACTCACTCACTCACTCACTCACTCACTCACTCACTCACTCACTCACTCACTCACTCACTCACTCACTCACTCACTCACTCACTCACTCACTCACTCACTCACACACACACACACACACACACACACACACACACACACACACACACACACACACACACACACACACACACACACACACACACACACACACACACACACACACACATACATTGTGTGTGTACTGTAACGGCGTGGCCCGGAGTGTATCGATGACAGGCGCTGGCCTGTGACGGCTGATTGGGTTACCGGGCAACCAGACCTCTGTGATGTCATCACTCCACCCCAACACATGCTCCTGGTGTCAGCGGCCGCGCGGGAGGGAGGAGCAGCGGTGTGTACGAGGCGTGTCGGCACGGCCTGGTTCTCTGCGCGGGGTCCGGGGACCCCCAAGGGTCCTTAAAGGAACACGCCGACATTTGGGGAAATGAGCTTACCGTCTTCTCCAGAGAGAGACAAGAAGATAGATACCGGTTTCCTCTCTGTGCGTTCAGTAGAAAGCTATCTGGCTGCACGTTAGCCTAGCTTAGCACAATGAATGGAAGCGGACATGGCCGGTTAGCCTATAGGCATTGTCCAACTAACACGTCTCCCGAAGGCACTGTCCGCTTCCATTCATTGTGCTAAGCTAGGCTAACGTGCAGCCAGATAGCTTTCTACTGAACGCACAGAGAGGAGACTGGTATCTATCTTCTTGTCTCTCTCTGGAGAAGACGGTAAGCTAATTTCCCAAAATGACACAGTGTTCCTTTAAGGGGGTTCCGGGGGCGTCCCCAGAAAGATTGTGAAACCATTTGATTTCACTGTTATTTTTATTGACTAGACGTTTAGCCCACTGAGATGATGTATAAGAATGATTCTCATGGAAGGTTTCGCTCTCTCTCTCTCTCTCTCCTCTGTTCTCTCATAAACTACACTATGGTTATGGGATTTTGGACTAAATAATATCATAACGGCAAAGATCCTCTCAGACGGGGGGTTCCTCAGACTAAGTCTCATAGGTCCGGGTCCGCCACCTAACCTGTAGCCAATGGACCTGTCTCAAACCCTGCCCTCTTTTCTTGATCCTCCAATCACAGCTGTCGCTTACCTCGGACTTCCTCGTACAAACTTTGTTTGTACGAGGAAGTCCGAGGTAAGCGACAGCTGTGATTGGAGGATCAAGAAAAGAGGGCAGAGTTTTGAGACAGGTCCAGGGTGTCTTTGACACGAGGACGTTTGAGAATCACTGGCCTAGTTAATAGATAGATGGATGGATCATTTTGAGTTAGTCCTCAAGTTAAATCTTTCATTCTCCTGTTCTCTCCACTTCTCACACTTTTTATGTTTCTCATTTTTATATTCAGAGTTAATTGTATTGCCTATATTTATGTCTTTCTACTGTTACCCTGGCCATACCTGTACCTCCCCTCCACCCTCCCTCATGCTGCTATGATTAGGGATGGGTACCGAATTAGGTACTTTTAAAGGTACCTACCGAAACACGTCGGTACTACCGAGTATCGATTCACGTGAGATACCAAAAAAATAAATAATTTTTTTTTTATTTTTTTCTTATTTTTTTTTCTTTTCTTTTCATGTCAACGTTCACACGCACAATATACGCTTACCTAGGATTTGACTTGATTCAACAACAAAGCAGTCGGGGCGATGGCGAGCCGAAAACGGTCGAAAGTGTGGTTATTTGAAGTTTGGATTTCTTTTTCACAACTAAGGTAGGTAGATTACATTTTTAGAGACTAAAGTACAGAAAAAAAGGTACCGTTGGGTACCGGTATCGATTCACAGGTACCGGTACCGTATCGGTTCAAATGTGAACGGCACCCATCCTTAGCTATAGATGCCCGTATTTTCCCCAAGGGCATCAATAAATTGACATCTTATCTTATGTCATCTTATCGTATCCTCTCTCCTCTCCTCTCCCCTTCTCCTCCCCTCCCCACGTATGAACAGAATGTCTAAATATGTATGTGTGTGTACTATGTTGGTGCCCTATATAGCCTATTCTGACACCCACACATCTAGCGTTCCACAGTTAATCACCTCCCACCTCCCTGTGATTGGCCAATCACATGACGACATTCTGCTCTCGACAACATGACACCGAGGTGCTAAGCAGAGCCCCGTCCAGCTGCAGACCCGCTCTCCTGGTACTGTAGTGCGTTGTTGTAGTGCGTTGTAGCCTAATTTTTGGCCGGTGCTCTGTTTCAATGTTGTGAATCAGATTATCACTCCTATTATAAACCCGCCTCCAGCCTCCACCATCACATGCATGTGTTGTGTTGACCTGTAGGTACTGTGTGGTAAATCGGTTCTTAAGCATTTTTCAGTCTGGGATTCAAATGAGAAATTACTTTCAGTCTGTCTGTAGGAACTCATCTCGACTGAAATCTCAGAGTAAATCGATTACTTGACTTCATAAGATTTCGTGTTTGAAATGCAGACGTTAGTTTGTCTTTTTAAGACTGTTTGAAGCTGGTCTGTTAAAAGCACATTTAGCTGCAGGGAAAGAAGATTATTGCAGGTGTTTTAACTGGTGTTTGTACTGCAGGTGTCTCTCTGCAGGTGTCTATATATATTAGGGCTGTCCCCGACTAAGGATTTGGATGGTCGACTATGATTGGCCAAAATGTGCCGTTAGTCGACTATTGGTCGCCAAAAAAATTATAATAAGTATAATATTATTTTTTTGTTTTTGTTTTGGTATCATTCCATTTGGGCTGTGGGGGTGCTTAATGTCTGAAGGAGTCGACTGAAGGCTTCTTGTTCTCTGCAAAAGCATGCAATTGTTCCACTGATGGATACATCTTGATATTTGTCTAGTCTAGTGTGTTCATTAGATGGTGAAATCCTCTTTCAGTGCCTCTGTGCCTGTTTTCGTAGGCAGTTAGCCTCTGGTATGCGTGCCATTAGCGTTAGCCACGCTTCTAGGCCTCTTTTCTTTTGGAAAGAATGATATTTTTTTATTTTTTATATATAAAATTATTTAATTTCTTTTTTTACTATTCGACTAAGAGGGTTCAGCCCTAATATAAATGGTAAATGGCTGCATTTATATAGCAGCTTTTATCCAAAGCGCTTTACAATTGGTTCCTCACATTTTACCCATTCACTCACACATTGACGGCGGAGGCGACCATGCGAGGTGCCGACCTGCTCATCGGGAGCAATTAGGGGTTAAGTGTCTTTGCTCAAGGACACTTTGACACACTGCCCGGGGAGGAGCGGGAATCGAACCGGGAACCTCCGGATCACCAGACGACTGCTCTCTACCTCCCGAGCCACTGTTGCCTCCCCCCCCCCCCCCCCCCGAACGATATACACTGAAGATATCTGCAAAGACCCGTCAGTGTGACGGTGGTACTGTACTGGAACCAGGCAGGCAGCCAAACCGAGGCTCTGTGTTCTATTGTTGTTAGCCTTGATATATCAACGCTAATGGATATTAACATGATTATATTTATGGACCATATTGACTGATCTTCACCGTGTGCAGTTTTAAGCAGGTGAGGAAGAGTGGAAATTGGGTGGGGGTGGGGGGGGGGTCGAGGCAGGAAGAGAGTTGATCCTTTTTACGGTGACCTTTCACCTTTCACCCTAGGGGGTGAACGGTCGTAAAACGTTTTTTTCTTTCTGGAAAATGGAAATCAATAGACTAAACCCGTCCTGTCTCTCTGTCCATCTGCTGACACTTCAGCCGAGAGAGAGAGAGAGAGAGAGAGAGAGGCCTAGTAGAGTATGTAGGAGGAGGACAGGAGGTTTTATTCATTCATTCAATCAATCATTTATTTAATCATTCATTCATAAAACATTCAATTATAAGGTGCTCTACACACCTCACGAGTTGTCTTGACTTATATTTTCAAGTAACCTTGTTTTCTTTGTTGAATCAAGTAAATATTACATTTCAAGTTCACATCACTCGATGGTACATGATTCGACTGGAAAAAAATTCAATGTAATTTGCCTATGCAAAAAAGGCTACTTGAAAATATAAATTGAACCAACTTACTCACATAAATTGGAAGTGTTTTCTTTGTACTGTGTATAATCACTCCACTTTGTGCGTCGGTTGGTTGCATAATGTGCTCAATTGACCTAGGACGGAGTTTGAGATGGGTCAATTGAGCATGCGTTTCCTGGAAAACAGCAGTTGTGATTGGAGGATCAAGAAAGGAGGGCGGGGTTTGAGATAAGTCAATTGAGCATGTACGCAACCAACCAACCAACCAACCAACCAAGCGACCCCCAAAAGCGCAGTGATTATACACACAGCAAAGCAACAGTTGTGATTGGAGGATCAAGAAAAGAGGGCGGGGTTAGAGATGCTCCGTCACACCGGCACACCCTGACGAGCAGGTGAAGCAGCGTATCAGACACACAGCAGCAGATGATAGTAGCAGTAGGACGGCTTTCTAGTGTCCCTTTATTCCCTTTATTCTCCACATCAAGGCTGGTTTTCCTCCACTGTACTTCCCAAGGCCTACTGTAGTTCTCTGCCTTCCAACCGCTCGCCTTTCACCCCACCGGCCCTCCTTTCATCCTTTCATCCATCTCTTTCTTCCTCCCTCATCCCTCCATGGCCCCTGCACAGTAGGAGAGCAGCGCTGGTTAATTATTAAAGGAGTTTGGCCTTTGGTCCCTCATGACCTGTGTGTGTGTGTTTGTCTAGATTTGGTTATCTTTTTATCACTGTATTGTATACTCAACATATGTTTGATTTAAGGGTGTGTGTGTGTGTGTGTGTGTGTGTGTGAGTGTGTGAGTGAGTGAGTGAGTGAGTGTGTGTGTGTCCGTCCGTCCGTCCGGAAGCCGAACATGTGTGTGGAAGCCGAACATGTGTAAACGTGTGTGTGTGGAAGCTGAACATGTGTAAACGTGTGTGTGTGTGTGTGGGAGCTGTAGCTGAACATGTGTAAATGTTTGTGTGTGTGTGTCTCTAATTTGCTTGTCTTTCTGGGTTAAGCGGGGACACTGGCCTGGAATGGCACGGCCCATGTGACTGACCCTGTGTGTAAAGGTGCTGACACAGTAGATGTCCTCTTAGTGGTAGAGAGACAGCAGGTGGGACAGAGAGAGAGAGAGAGAGAGAGACAGAGAGACAGAGAGACAGAGAGACAGAGAGACAGACAGACAGAGAGACAGACAGAGAGAGAGACAGAGAGACAGACAGAGAGACAGAGCATCAGAGAGACAGAGAGAGAGAGAGAGCATCAGAGACACAGAGCATCAGAGATTAAACAATATTAAATATATGAAATGTTTTTTGTATTCAAGTCGTTGTTTTTTGCGGCGCTACAGACCTACAGTGGCACAAGTGCAGCCGCCAGCTCAGTGTCGCGGTGTGTTTGTTTGCTAGTATGGTCGTGGAATTGGTATTAAATAAATTTAGCTCTTAAGTGGAATTAAAAAGTCTTAAATGTAACTTGTTTGCTTGAATTCTGACGGAATACTCATACAAAGGACCCTCTCGGCTTGCCGTACGCCCCCCCCAGGAAAACAAAACTCCCAAAATGTTGTTTATTTCACACAGTGGTTCTAAGACAAATTTCCATCCGTTGTCCCCCAAATATAAAAACAGGACACATAAAACAGTACGAAATGTACAAATACATAGCAGCAATACACAGAAATACTAGTGGCTAGAGATATGTCACATGTGGTCACACTCGTATAAGTAAGAGATGCTTCTCTGAAAACAAGCTGACATTGTTCATCACTTCAGATCGTTGTTACGACCAAGTTGGTAAATGGTTTAAATAGGTACAAGTTCAACACGTTTTCCCTGTTGAGATGGAGCGAATTAGTGATGCACCGATGTGAAAATTGTGGCCGATACCGATAACCGATATTAATATTGCTGTTCTGGCCGATACCGATATTTACCGATGTCGATATCTCTGTATAGAAAACACTTTTTTATGATAATCAAATAAAGAGCTATTTTCCAAAACGCAATATTTTTTTACTTTTGTAACTTATTTTCAGAAATGACTGATATTTTTAAACGATTTAAGGCCAACACATGTAAAAAGAAATAAAATAAAAAAAGATTTAATTTTTTTTTATATCGGCCCATATCGGCCCTATCTTGATATCGGACCGATACCGGTGTGTAAAAAAACTGCTGTAACTGAGGGGTACAATTCCCTGACTGTATTGTTAGATATGATATTTAATACCACTACCTCTTGTACTTTAACTTCTGGCCATCCAGTACATGATATAAGTATGATGAACACTTTCCCACCTGATGAAACGAATCCACACAAATGTACCAAATCGAAGGTTTAATATACAGTAGCAAAAGGTATATACAACGTTCACTTAATTACATTTATGATTTGAAATATGAAATATGCACTTTTATGGCAAATGAGTATTCGTAGGTAAATCAACATTGAATGTCCAATCTCTGGTTACGCAGGGAGTAAGTATACAACCTGGAATATTTAGGAAACGATAGCGATGGTACTTAAATGATTATAGCTGGATACACTAGGGGGGGGGGGGGGGTCCCGCTGGTTGTAAGACAGTAGGAGGGGGGGGTTAGAGAAGCCGCTGGCGGTATCCCATCTGGCCGACAGTGTCTTGGGAGAATTCAAAGTCTTGAACACGGTGCCCACAGAACCTCGGTCCGCAGACGAATACAGCTGGACCCTCTGTGGACGGTGGCTGCCGGTCCACAACGGAGAGACGTGAGGCGACCTCACTGGTGTAGAGCGCCGTCTCACCTGGAGTCCTCTCCGGGGGGTAGTTCCAACACTCCGCAGTGTTGGCCTTTATCCATGGAATAATCAAAGCACCCAAAGCATAATCCAAGCCGTGGAAGGCTCGCCGTCGTCCGGGTAGAGTAATCCAATATACAGGTCCGGTCGCCCTGGCCCGGAGCTCCTCGGATGCAAGCACCACTAGGGGTCTGCCCAGCCTGGTTAAGCGTCC
>NC_140169.1:143992241-144013170 GCF_963971535.1 Notolepis coatsorum | reverse complement strand
GAGGGGCTGGTCCTACACCCTCCCACTGTGTGTGTGTGTGTGTGTGTGTGTGTGTGCCCTCAGGAGGAGGGGGTGGGCAGCTTGTGTATAGAGAGAGAGAAACGGGGGGGGAGAGGCTCACACACACACACTCTGAGCCCAGCCGCCACAGAGGGAGAGTGTGAGCGCAGGGGAGCGCCATCAGCACCTCGTCTGTCTCTCTCTCTCTCTCCACCTCTCTCTCTCTCTCTCTCTCTCTCCACCTCTCTCTCTCTCTCTCTCCACCTCGCTCGTCGCTCCTACCTGTGAGCCTCACTACAGGGACACCTTCATTCAGGGGAGAGAGACTTACACACAAACTGGAATAATGGTGTTTATCGGGACCTCGTTAAAGTCCGTCATTAAATACTTCAAGAGGAAGGGTAAGACGATGTGCTTGATCTTCTCTTTTCAACCAGTATCCTAATTATAATGTGCCTTTTAACTGACGTTGCATATATATTTTTTTTATTACATTTCTTTGCATCATTTTGTGACGGCTGTATATTTTTCATGGCTCTGTATCTTGGTTCCAGCCTTCTTACGAGAGCTCTCTCTCTCTCTCTCTGTCCCTAATAACGTGTGTTTATTCGTAATAACAAGTGTTATTTTGAAGGATAACTCCACTTCTTCTTACCTTCCACCTCTGCGATGATGTCAGAGGCATCTTTCTGTTGTCCACTGTTACCTAGTAACCACCGGGCGGGGGGGGGGGGGGGGGGGGCTGGCAGCTACCACCACCCCCCGCCTAGCGACCTTTACTGAGTAATAATAATAAGCAACACACTCTGCTCGTATTGTGTCTCGGAGGGGATTAAGTTGAGGTTTGTTGTGTTTTTGTTTCAGTTTCTTCTCCGTCGTCTAGACGTTAAGTGGTTTTGCGTTTGAGCGTCGGGGATAAAGGCGGCGCACGGCGACCTGTGTTGTAAACTTGGCCCGAGTCCAGGGTGCTGTCAGTGCTGAGTGTGGAGTTTGTAGAGCAGCAGCACGTGAGGGCGGTCCAACAGCTCGTTAACGCCGGGCCAAGCCACTCGGGCTTTACTCTAATCTGAAATCTAAGGGCTATTCATATCAGCTCTGTACGTGTGTGCGTGCCTGTGCCTGTGCCTGTGCGTGTGTGTGTGTGTGCGTGTGCGTACCTGCATGCCGCTGTCGCAGCGGAGACATGTGTATTAATCATTAGCTCAGCGTTTTCTCTCTCTCTCTCTCTCTCTCTCTCTCTCTCTCTCTCTCTCTCTCTCTCTCTCTCTCTCTCTCTCTCTCTCTCCACACGTCTGCACCTCACCTTGGCCTCTGCACCTCTCTCTGTGAACGACGTACAGTAGCTTCTGTAGTGAAACCAGAACATCCACAGAGACGCTGCTGCCGTTGTCAACCTCTCACCGACCTCATTTTGCCCATATCAGTATAAGATAAGATAAGATATATTCCTTTATTGATCCCCTTGGGGAAATGCAGGCATCATAGCAGCGTGGGGGAGGGGGGTACAGGTAGTAAAAAGCAGGATGTTAGGTGAATGGGTTCCTCCGGCGCATTATTGGCCGGTTAATTTCCCGCGTCCCTCTGATCCAACTGAATGTGCAACAGAGACAGACGATCACATGTTGACGCGTGAACATGGTGTTTAAAAAAGCAACGTTGAATTATTGTTCAACCACCCAGCTCTGGGCACCACCTCCTGCCCGGTGTCCTTGACCGAGCTACCAGCATCACACCTGGTCCTCCCGGGCGCCGCGCCGTGTGGCTGCTGCCCGCCGCTCCTCAATAGTCAGGATGGGTCAAAAAAAATGCAGAGGACGAGTTTCCCCCCCGAGGAGATTAATAAAGGTAGACTGGTCTGTCATGAGGGGGGGGGCCTCCATCCATCCACGTCCTGACCTACAGGGTGTCCTTGGGCACATGGCACCAGGAAACCAGATCAGTCTTTCTCAAAGTGTGGGATCAGGGAAGATTCAGGAAGACCCCTCCCCCCCCGTATTATTCTCTGGAAGCATCATATGAAGCCAAAGCACAAAACAAGTGAAAATTGTGGCTGATACCGATAACCGATATTAATATTGCTGTTCTGGCCGATACCGATATTTACCGATGTCGATATCTCGTATAGAAAACACTTTTTTATGATAATCAAATAAAGAGCTATTTTCCAAAACGCATTTTTATTTAATTTTTTTACTTTTCTATGTTATTCTCAGAAATGACTTATATTTTGAAACTATTTAAGGCCAAAACATGTAAAAAAAATATATATATATATATTTTTTTTTAATATCGGCCCTATCTTGATATCGGACCGATACCGATGTGTAAAAAAACTGCCATATCGGCCGATATTATATCGGCGGCCGATATATCGCGCATCACTACACAAAACTGTTGAATAAAAAACGCCCGTAGGCAGATACTTTCACCTGTAAGTCAATCTGAAGACCCCCCATTTTAACGTGGTGTTATTCACTGTGTGAAATATGCAAAGAAAAATTAGAATTCATATTCTCCTCCTCTTGTTTCATCATTACGATTTACTCAAGCCTAGTAACAAGACACAATATTTCTGACACTGGGAACACATTCCCTGAGGTCCATAGATGTGCCTAGACACCAGGAACATACAAATTGACCTTGTAGAAGTGGAGCAATCTTCCATTTACTTGGGGCATGTATTTTATGCGGATTTTCTGAAAATAGGGCTACGGTTGTTAGGGTTAGGTTAACTGGATATATTTTTGTCATATTAGCAACACAATAAACTGCTGTTTTTTTTTTAGGTGGTTCTCTGGACTAAATGGTATTGAAGGCAGATAGGACATACACTGATAATAACACATCAATATTATACACATCCATGTTTGTTGGGTCCATACACAGGCCACGTTTGTTTGAAAAGTTCAACCGCTGTGTTTAAACTTCCACTGTTCCACTTGTGACGCAGCCTGCTGCTGTGTTTGTTAGCTGCGGGTCGATATGTACTGATAGTGTTGGTGTGTAGAGGGCAGGCCCGGGTCAGGACTAAACCTAGATGCTGTGCTGTCAATATACATGGATCAGCTTTATTGATTATGACAGCATCCCCCTCTGATGTGCGTGTGTGTGTGTGTGCGCGCGTGCCTGTTTGCATGTGCGTGCACCTGCAGTCCTGCCCCCATGCTATTCACATAGCATGTTGTAGCCTTTTTGTATCTTTCATTAGTCTGTTTTCTCTCTGTTTGTATCTTTCATTAGTCTGTTTTCTCTGTTTGTATCTTTCATTAGTCTGTTTTCT
This sequence comes from Notolepis coatsorum, assembly GCF_963971535.1. NCBI lineage: Eukaryota > Metazoa > Chordata > Actinopteri > Aulopiformes > Paralepididae > Notolepis > Notolepis coatsorum. The sequence goes on along the minus strand of NC_140169.1, from coordinate 144,009,890 downwards.
CTCTGTTTGTATCTTTCATTAGTCTGTTTTCTCTCTGTTTGTATCTTTCATTAGTCTGTTTTCTCTGTTTGTATCTTTCATTAGTCTGTTTTCTCTCTGTTTGTATCTTTCATTAGTCTGTTTTCTCTCTGTTTCTATCTTTCATTAGTCTGTTTTCTCTCTCTGTTTGTATCTTTCATTCGTCTGTTTTCTCTCTCTGTTTGTATCTTTCATTAGTCTGTTTTCTCTCTGTTTGTATCTTTCATTAGTCTGTTTTCTCTCTGTTTGTATCTTTCATTAGTCTGTTTTCTCTCTGTTTGTATCTTTCATTAGTCTGTTTTCTCTGTTTGTATCTTTCATTAGTCTGTTTTCTCTCCGTTTGTATCTTTCATTAATCTGTTTTCTCTGTTTGTATTTCATTAGTCTGTGTTTGTATTTCATTAGTCTGTTTTCTCTCTGTTTGTATCTTTCATTAGTCTGTTTTCTCTCTGTTTGTATCTTTCATTAGTCTGTTTTCTCTCTGTTTGTATCTTTCATTAGTCTGTTTTCTCACTGTTTGTATCTTTCATTAGTCTGTTTTCTCTGTTTGTATTTCATTAGTCTGTGTTTGTATTTCATTAGTCTGTTTTATCTCTGTTTGTATCTTTCATTAGTCTGTTTTCTCTCTGTTTGTATCTTTCATTAGTCTGTTTTCTCACTGTTTGTATCTTTCATTAGTCTGTTTTCTCTGTTTGTATCTTTCATTAGTCTGTTTTCTCTGTTTGTATCTTTCATTAGTCTGTTTTCTCTCTGTTTGTATCTTTCATTAGTCTGTTTTCTCTGTTTGTATTTCATTAGTCTGTGTTTGTATTGCATTAGTCTGTTTTCCCTGTGTTTGTATCTTTCATTAGTCTGTTTTCTCTCTGTTTGCTGGTTGAAGAGCAGGGACAGGCAATGGGAGGACGGATTAGTAGACTTCTGAAAGATCTGCACTGTATCCCCCTGTGGACAGAGTGAGTGAGAGAGCGAGAGAGAGAGAGAGAGAGAGAGAGAGAGGGGGGGGCAGGAGGGGGGAGGGTATTGTGGTAGTGAAAGGCCTGATGTGGAGACTGATGCAGGGGGACAAACAATACAGGCTTTGTGCCCATGGTCCCGGTGTCCTTGGTCTGGCTGTGCTCTTTGACTGAAGCCCCATTCAGCCCCAACAGTCTGAGGGGAGATAGGGGGAGGGATACCTGAGAGAGAGAGCGAGAGAGAGAGAGAGAGAGAGACAGGCAGAGAGCGAGAGAGACAGACAGACAGACAGACAGACAGACAGACAGACAGACAGACAGACAGACAGACAGACAGACAGACAGACAGACAGACAGACAGACAGACAGACAGACAGAGAGCGAGAGAGATAGAGAAAGAGGATATTGAGTTGTATTCATGGGGAGCGGTTTTGTTTGTGATGTGGTGGGTAGTGAGAGAGATTGAGTTTAGCAGTATGTGTCTATAATAACAGTGGGTTTTGTGAGGTGTGTGTGTGTTCTGCCTCGTGATGTATCCTCAATCAATCAATTATGATCGTACTGATCACGCTGCAACGCGGCACGTCTGGTACCATATCACGCACATCGTGGTGACCTTCTCGACACAAACAAACACTGTCCAGTTGTCTGCACGCTGTTGACCTGCACCTCACAAGATGGCTTTATGGCATCAATAATGGCAGGGTGTAAAAAAAAATATATATTTATATATATATTTTTTTTAAGTATACAGAAAATGTCTTCAGTTTTAGTCCGATTTGGTGCACGTGTTTATTGAGACCGGAAGGTCGTCTACACACTAACTACACACAGCTGTGTGAGTCAGCTGCCGTCAAAATGTGCTTATTCTGAACTTGTTAAATATTGCCCCCCTGATAAATACTAAAGATTTCAACTCAATTGAAAATTTAAATATCATATAATATAATAAACTAATGAAAACAACAAAACTATAATAACCCTGGTGGTGTATAATGTGCAATTGTCTGCCTTAAACAATTAACATTAACCCAATGTGTCCAATCAACATTATGTTCCACTACACATAGCGTTAGTAGCGCCAGGCAGCGTTCGGCTACGGACTCCCTCTGCATTTGAAAAGAGCGACAGCCAGGGGGATGAACGACTGAGGAGGAAGGTGTGAAGGATGAAGGAGAGATCATGAATAAACACAAAAGCCTTCTCTCTCCTCCCAGAGGAGGCTGCAAGCGCTGCTGCCACTACTGTCAAAGAAGAAATACTAACCTTCATATACCCTCTTTAACTAGTATGCACTCTGCTACTAAGGTATCTACCGTGCCTTTATTGCTACTTACTGTGCTAATATGTCTTTACTACTATGCACTCAAGACTGTAGCACTCAAGTCCGACACTGTTTGACCAACAATCTTACTGACCCTTAGCTTAGTTGTACCCTTCCTGCTGACTTGTTGTACAGAACTTGTAAGTCTCTTTGGGGAAAAAAAGCGTTCAGCTAAATGACTAAATGTAGACGGTAGGGGGTCAGTTCTCTTGTCAGAGCAGTAGCTACTGTGTGGCCTGCAGCACAACCAGTCCCTCCCCAGGACTGTAATCACACATGGAACAGCCACAACAAGCTGGCCTGACCGGCCTCTTTCACTGGGCCTTTGGAGAGAAGATTCACACGCCGCACACACTCTCTCTCTCTCTCACACACACACACACACACACACACACACACACACACACACACACACACACACACACACACACACACACACACACACACACACACACACACACACACACACACACACACACACAGACACACACACTCTCACACTTACCTGATGGGCCATTTGCACTTGTGGGAAATGGTCCTGCATTGGACCCCTCCCCCGACACACACGCTCCCACACATCCTGTAAGGCACGACCATTTGCACCTGTGGCTGTGAGAAACTGGAACCACACACACCTTCCGGAACCCACCTCCTCCCCCCAGTTTCTTCACACTTCTCCTGATGCTCTCAGACAGTGAGGTTGTGTTGGCTTTTACTAGGTAGGACAGGGGCTCAGACTGCTGGGATGATGCAGTTGTGCTGGGTTAGGTAGAGAGAGGTTCACTAGCATTTTGTAGACATGGAGGTAGCCCTCTTTCCAGGATCTCCTACTTTGGCTTGGATACGCTCTCTTGGTAAGTCTATGATAGTATTCCTCTGAATTTCTGGAAGTGTGTCTCAGTTTGAAGAAAACAACAGATGTAACTTGTTGTAGTACCAGTTGTGTGTGTGTGTGTGTGTGTTTACTAGTGCTGTCAATAGATTTAAAAAAAAAAATTAACTAATTAATCTCACAATGGTCTGTAATTAATCTAGATTAATCTAGATAAAAAATAGCATTTTTCTACTTAAGACCGAAGCTTGTAACAGATATTTACCTGAGTAAAATCATGGAATGAATGTAAAATCAACACAAAGAGAGTATATTTAGAGTCAAAGACTATTTTTAATAGCTTTCTTTGAATACCGTTTCTCTCCTGTGAAATACAAATGTTCAACAAAACCATCAACATTGACTCAGCTTTAAAGACCTCTTTCTTATATCCGCGGCGCTAACAGAAATAAAAAAAAAAACCCAGGCCTACAGTATGTTGAAGTGCAGATTGACTTAGAGGACGATAATGTCTTGTATGAACTACCAGTAATATAAATCAACAACAAAAATGTGTTCCATCTTCATGTCGGATGATTTTCAAAAAGGTGCACGAGTCGATGCAAAAAAAGAACAAGCAAATATATACTGCTGAAAGTTCAGAACGTTGGGAGATTTTTCACTCCATAGATTAATCTAGATTAATTTATTTTAATGCTTTAATCTAAATTAATCTCCAAAGTTAAAGCATTAATTTCGACAGCCCTAGTCGTGTTGACATGATTTGAAACGGTGTTGAGATGTTGCTTGTGAAAGTGAAACTCCAACCTTCAGGTTTGTTGTTGGGAGGGTCTGCAGAGATTAACATAACAACACAAGGAGCCGCTCGGACACAGATCCAGTTTTATGTTTATAAGAAGAAGAAATAAAGACTTACGCGCATTCCTTTCTGTAGGACCTCTGTTGCCAAATTCTCATTTGTTTATCAAGGTGCAGTGATGTGGAATGATATACAAAATCTAATAGAAACATGTTCCACTTTAAATATATTTAAAAGTAAGCTTAAAAAAGAACTACAGATCCTGTAGTCTATAGTATCCATGTGTATTTGTGTAAAGTCTTTTTAAATTTTTTCCCCAACATTATAATAGTTGTATAATGCTGTATTGTATGTATGTGTGTATGAGAGAGGGATATGCGCATGTGTTTGTGCATAATGTGGGGGGGGGGGGGGGGGGGTTTGTGTAGTTATCCTTATAGGTTTAAGAGGGGAGGTCGCTTATAAGCCCTTGGGTTTTTGGACCTTTCCTGCACATTTGAACTGTTCTTCTTTTTTACTTATTTTATTCCAGAATGTATGTTTGTAAGTGCGAATAACAATAAACAAAATAACTGGTGAAGCAATGTGCAGTATTACAAACATGTCAGACCAGTACACCAGGAAAGTGGCAGAAAATATCAACTGCACCCACTATGGTCTGAGTACGCAGTACGCACTCTCACCCTCAGGGCGGAGCCACTGCATGCCTAGGACTAGAACCAAACCAGGCATTACGCCCCGTCTCCCACGCAGCAGCATTCAGCTGCTTAACCAGTTTAGATTATTTGGTCTTTTTTTTAGCACTTTATGATGTTCGTATTTATTACGCTCACGTCTTGTTTGTCTGTGTGCTGTATTGTTCATATTCTTTTTTTGTTGCTCTCTTTGTTGCAAAGCAAATTCCCTTGAAGGGCAATAAAAGGTTTCCTCATTTCATTTTCCTGCCATTTTAAAGCATTTCGTTTTTTTTTTTTTGGTTCATAGTCATAATAATATTTTACTATTATGTACCCTACTACCACCATGCTACTATACTTACCGTACTACTACTTATTATGCTAATAATATTATGTCTCTACTACTATGGCCAGTGGCCACCTTCATTTCACTACATGTCTCGTCATGTATGTATCATGTGACAAATAAATCTCTTGAATCACTCTTGATCAAGTCAAGAGTTCTTGAAGTCAAGAAATCAAGTTCTACAAGTGTAACACTCTTGTTTTGGATGAAAGCGGCAGCTAAATGTGTGTGTGTGTGTGTGTATGCACTGCAGCAGAAGCCGATATTAACTTGTTGAGTTGGATGTTGTCTTCTGGCTGAAAGGCTCGAGAGGAACTAGCTCATGGTAACCTGGGTGGGTGGGAAGTGAATACGTCCCCAAACAGCTGGCGTTGAAGTGAGTCTCGACTGTGGTTGCACTGTGGGAAGCGCTCCCAGGTGTGGATGTGTATATTATAACTGTATATGTACTAGAATTCAAATCGTCCCAAGATGAATACAAGTTAAAAAGTATATAATAATACTATTTTAAAAAGATATTTAAATGCCATTAACACACCCTCCTCCCCCTTCCTCCTCAGAGGTGTGTGGTCTAACTGTTATGACATCTCAGGGAGGTGCTAGGTTGTTAGGACACAGACACCTCTCTTCTCCTCCTCCTCCTCTGCTTCTGGGTGAAAACAATGCCGTTCCACCACAACACATAGCACACCTTCAGAGAACATGTCCTAATGCGCCGCCGTTCACCGCTCCTTCATTCCACGACGAGTCTGTCTTAAAACTCGCCCCCACGACATGGCGCTTCGTTGACTTAAAACCCCCGTTTTCCCGGCGAACCTCTCTCTTCTCCAAGTGTGTTTCAACCGTTTCTCTTTCTCCTTTCTCTCCTCTCTTCATTCTGTTATCTCCGTGTCGAGTTCTACACATTCCATTCCAGTGTAGACCTGACCCTGTCTCAACTCAACGTGTTCTCTCTCTCTCTCTCTCTCTCTCTCTCTCTCTCTCTCTCGTCTCTCTCTCTCTCCGCACAGCGGTGTCCAACCTGGACGAGGAGAGTAAGTGGACGGTCCACTACACGGCCCCGTGGCACCAGCAGGAGAACGTCTTCCTGCCGGGCAGCAGGCCGCCCTGCGTGGAGGACCTCCATCGCCAGGCCAAGGTCAACCTGAAGACCGCGTTGAGAGGTGAGACGCCGTGCACCACAACCAGGACCGTACTTAACCCTGTCACTGCCACACTGCAGCGGGTTAACCCTTTCACTGCCACACTACAGCGGGTTAACCCTTTCACTGCCACACTACACAGCGGGTTAACCCTTTCACTGCCACACTACACAGCGGGTTAACCCTTTCACTGCCACACTACACAGCGGGTTAACCCTTTCACTGCCACACTACACAGCGGGTTAACCCTTTCACTGCCACGCTACAGCGGGTTAACCCTTTCACTGCCACACTACACAGCGGGTTAACCCTTTCACTGCCACACTACAGCGGGTTAACCCTTTCACTGTCACACTACAGCTGGTTAACCCTTTCACTGCCACGCTACAGCAGGTTAACCCTTTCACTGCCACACTACAGAAGGTTAACCGTCCAGTGTTGTGGGCTTGACTCAACCCTACTTACTCCACTGTTGTGGGCTTGACTCAACCCTACTTACTCCACTGTTGTGGGCTTGACTCAACCCTACTTACTCCACTGTTGTGGGCTTGACTCAACCCTACTTACTCCAGTGTTGTGGGCTTGACTCAACCCTACTTACTCCAGTGTTGTGGGCTTGACTCAACCCTACTTACTCCAGTGTGGTGGGCTTGACTCAACCCTACTTACTCCAGTGGTGTGGGCTTGACTCAACCCTACTTACTCCAGTGCTGTGGGCTTGACTCAACCCTACTTACTCCAGTGCTGTGGGCTTGACTCAACCCTACTTACTCCAGTGCTGTGGGCTTGACTCAACCCTACTTACTCCAGTGGTGTGGGCTTGACTCAACCCTACTTACTCCAGTGTGGTGGGCTTGACTCAACCCTACTTACTCCAGTGGTGTGGGCTTGACTCAACCCTACTTACTCCAGTGTTGTGGGCTTGACTCAACCCTACTTACTCCAGTGGTGTGGGCTTGACTCAACCCTACTTACTCCAGTGCTGTGGGCTTGACTCAACCCTACTTACTCCAGTGCTGTGGGCTTGACTCAACCCTTGAAGCAGCACTTCAATCCACTCACCGTTTCCAGGCGAAACAGGCCTCAGTAACAACAACCTAAATGGAACCAGACCAGTGCCGTAGCTCTGTGTGTAGAGAGGACCCAGACAGGAGGACAAAAGGCGTTCCAGCGACACTAATATACCGCGTGTGTATGCTGGGATCACTGCGATGTATATGCTAATGCATTCACACGCGTCATGTCACACGTATGTAAATGCTGCACGCAGCCTATGTTCTGCTGCACGCTCTCTTTCATCCACATGCCAGCGGCTCTGCCCTCCCTCCCCGCTGTGTTCTCCACTTAGCCGTCCCGCTCACGGGCGTCTGACAGCGTCGTAAACACATGATGTGAGTGAGTGTGTGTGTGTGTGTGTGTGTGTGTGTGTGTTTAGCTGGGCGGCGCTCCGGTGCGATGCCCTCCTCTCGCGTGCGTCGCTCCGGTGTGCGTGTTTTGAAGACGCTGTCGAACAAACGTGAAGTCACAGCGACTCAGACGGGAAGCGCTGCCGCTGACACCTGTTCCACCGGGGGGGGGGGGGTGTTCCGTCCACTTAACCTACTTCCGAGAACACGCGTTCCTCGTTTCACAGAGAAGGAGCTTCCATTCGGGTGTGAGAACAGATGTGGGAGATGTGTTGTGTGTGTGTGTGTGTACAGTATGTGTGACATATTTGTGTGTGTGTGAGAGACCGTATGTGTGTGTGTGTGTGTGTACAGTATGTGTGCGTGTGTACAGTATATGTGTGATAGAGTTGTGCCCTTCCTGATGACTTGTCGTACAGAACTTGTAAGTCACTTTGGATAAAAGCGTCATCTAAAATATGACTAAATATAAATGTGTGTGTGAGAGAAAGTATGTGTGTGTGTGTACAGTGCATGTGTACACAGTGTGTGTGTGTGTGTGTGTGTGCGTGTGTACAGTGTATGTGTACACAGTGTGTGTGTGTGTGTGTAGTAGGTCAGGGTGGAGGGCTGTTGTTTACATGTGTCCTTGTGTGGCAGCAGATAGAGGGAGGAAGATAAAGAGAGACAGAGGAGAGGAGAGCAGGAGGGGGGGTGAAGGAGTGGGAGGGAGGGGGGGGGGGGGGGGTTAGAATAAAGACAATAGAGGATGAAACCTGATGCCTCCGCTGTGTTACTGAGTCATCTCGCTGAAGACCACGATACACACACACACACACATACTGTATGCACACACACACACCTTTCTTGCTGTCCTATTGTCCTAGTAGTTGCATTATGTTACTTGCTGGAGACACTACTACTACTATCCCTGAGAAACGACACACTCACTCGGACACCTGCCGTTACTTCATGCAGTATTGAAGTACCCTGGTCCAGTGGTCCACACACACACACACACACACACACACACACACACACACACACACACACACACACACGCTCCCACGCACACACCACCTGGGATGTGGCATTTTCCAGGCCCCTCCCTCTCTGTCACCACAGCACCGCCCACTCCCAGGGGTCCTTCTGAAAGCCCCTCTCATCCCCACCGCAGGTGTCCACCGAGAGGCCTGTGTTCCCCAGTTAGTTACGTCACGGTGTGTGTTTAGCTGTTGTTCTACTCTTCATCATCTGTTCCCTGGGAGCTGTGTGTTGTTCTACTGGCTCTACTCTTCATCATCCTCTGTTGTTCCCTGGGAACTGCTTGTTGTTGAACACAAGTTGAAGTGCCCTGGAAACGACAACAATCGATATTCAATCGAATGGTGTGACACACACACACACGCACACGCACACACACACACGCACATGCACACACACACACACACACACACACACACACATACACACACACACACACACACACACACATATGCAGGCTGTGACAATGTAGTTTCATGGCATGTTTTCAGGGCTGAGTCTTGCCAGTCTTAAAAAACGTGCAACGTGCATTCACAGATGGACAGGTGGCATAACAGTGGGATGTACTGTGGCAATGAAATGCTTCCTCTGCCCCCCCCCCCCCCCCCCCCCCTAGACTGTGCACCAATGAAAATAACTATCAGTAAGTAACGGAACGTAGGCCAAATGCGTCCACATTTTTATAGGATTCTATCACATTTTCATAACAATAGCACCCTGCGCCGTTTTCATTGAGGTTTCTTACAAATTAACGATGCTCTATGTTATCCTTTATATGCCGATTATCATTAGAATCTTAAATTGTACCATATGTCCCCCTTTAGACAACATATGTAACGCTACCAGCGCACTTTTGTTAAGATAATTAGTTGGCCATTCTCGGTCGCTATACCGAGGTCGCAGTATCGTTTAACGCTGTTCAGATCACGTCGGAGAATATAGACACATTCCAGTGACCTGCGGCCTGTGCTAACGCTCTTGGGAAATGCAGTGTTGTAGTTCTCAACATTTTCAGCCTTTAATTTTAAACCAATGCTGCCATCTACTGACAACAAAAAAGTGTTGTCTAATCGTCACCTTGAGAGCCACTTCCGTATACAGCGACGCCCCAAACCCATTCTAGAGATTCCCACTTTTTGCTGGGAGTGGGGCGTGGCCGTATTTGGTCCCAGACAATAAGAGTGGCCGCGATTGGTCACCGTGACGTTAGGATATTGGCTTTGAACAGTAACCCAGTAAAAAAAAAATCAAGTAACAACTAAAGTGCACTCAAAATTGCACAAAAAACACAGTACTTGAGTATCAGTACTTATGTAATTGTTTGCTACTTTAAGCACAGTACTTTAGTGTCAGTACTTAGTTACTTTAAGCACAGGCATTTACATTGTGTCACTCATTTAGCTGAACGCTTTTATCCAAAGCGACTTACACGTTTTGTACGACAAGTCAGCAGGAAGGGCACAACTCTATCAGCTGAGTAACAATGTTCATCAAACAGTGCTGAAACGTGGGTGCTGCGGTGTTGAGTGTATGTTAGTATTAGGAAGAGTGCATGAATGAAAAAGTTTATTTTTGGACATGTTATTCTCCATATTTCTCCAAACAACTCACGATATCTTGTTCCGTCGAACCAAACAATCATAGCAACAAATAAAAAAAACATTAAAAGAAAAACATTAAAAAAAAAGGAATTATAAACAAATGGTCAAGAGCAATGTGTTTGGTTAGCAGACATGTCCAAAAAAGGAGTAGAGGGAAGCTAAGCTTATTTATCCCTACCCCCTTGCATTTATATTTGTTCTTCCATTAATTTGACTAGATATAACATAATTTAGTGTATTACAATATAGAATATACTTTTACTTATATTAAAAGATTACAAGAAAAAAAACTTGATTCACTTGACAGCAGTGAATATAGTACAGCACTACATACACAATATAACATAACTTTGTTTATCCTCAATACTCATTTCTGTATTTTTCCAATGTGTAAGAGTGCATGACGGTAAGAATTTATTTTAATTTTAATTTTTTTAACTTGAGTATCAGTACTTAGTTACTTTAACCATAGTACTTGAGTATCAGTACTTAGTTACTTTAAGCACAGCACATGAACATCAGCCCTCGGCTACTTTCCACCTCTGCTCCAATCCTGCCCGACGACAGGCGACAACAAGTCGGGCCTCGACACCAATCAACTCGACGGCCCTCCTTCTCATCGCAACCACAGCCGTCTCAAGTGCTCTGCCTTGTCTGCCTGCCTGCCTGCCTGCCTGCCTGCCGCGCCGCTACGAGTGTCATCTAAACGGCGATGCATCCCGGGCCCCATTAGACCCCATTAGCTGAGGGTATATTACCATGCACGCGCTCCTCCGAGGGACAATCTGCCGCAATTATCTCCAGAGAGAGGAGCGTGACGTGCGGGAGGCGACAGCGGCGTCTCCGAGGTGGACGTGTCTCAGTGACACACGCCTACACACACCAGAACCATCGGGGGGGCGCATCGCCAAGGCACTCTGTTGCATCACGGGGTTCAATACGTGGGGTTGAACAACGACGACGCGTTGAATAATACAGTCCAGGGAAGTCTCTTGTGAAGCCGATTGATCGGATGGCTGAAAAAATAATAATAATAATAACGATTTGTCAAATTTAAAGTTAGATATTCATTCTTTGTCTTAATTCCATGTCAACAGTATGTCGGTATTAACAACACTATTTCATGATCATGTTAATGATCCGACAGAGGAATCTACGGAACTCTGAAAGATAAAAAAGATGTAGCTAGTTATATCAAAATATCTACCATCTACAGGGGGGGTCTGTAATAGCAGTAGCTGATTCTGCAGTCAGTCAGACAGTGTGTAATTTATCTGTAATAGTAGTAGTAGCTGATCTGCAGTGAGTCAGAGAACAGACAAAGGATTCCCTGGTAGTGGTGGGTACGTTGGCAGAGAGAGAGATGGTAGAAAATGCCACTGAGGGGTGGTTCTGCCATCTGTGTGTGACAGATTGGAATTGATACCCCTCTCTTGATACACACACATGACACACACTCACACTCACACACACACACCTCTCACAGTAGGTGCTAATGAAAGTAAGTATGAGCTGTGATTGGCTGTCAGAGGCTGCTGCTGAGACGAGGTCTGCCCCCACCATTTGTGACACACACACACACACACACACACACACACACACACACACACCACACACACACACACACACACACACACACACACATGCATAAAACAAAGCGGGCTCGCAACTCACTTGATGCTCCAAGGTGTTTTAGGCCATGGTTACACTGGTGTAAAACAGCAACGTTCTATTTTCGAATGATTACGTTTGCATGTCCAAGTTAAAAAGAAACGCAGTTTTGTCAGGAAAACGCGTTTTTTCTATTGGCAATGCTGAAAGGGTGTTTTCTTTTTGGAAACTCACCGAAACTGGTCGGCTGCAATGTGGACGAAGCCTTGCATCACGTGTCCCCTCCGGTACACGAGGAGGCAGCTGTTGCATCTTTTCACCTGCACAGCGTGATCTCTCAGTGGCGAGGAGTAACGCGTGGGAGGCTCACGCTGCCCCCGTTACTTCCTGATTCTGCTGTACAGGCGCACCAACCGACCTGTAGGAGTCGCTGTCCACAACGTCCAATCCCCACCCACCGGCTTTCCCACCCCCTAATACTGCCAATTATGTTAGTATGAACGACCAGCCAAGCCGGTAGCAACGCCGAGAGCTGGGCTCGAACCCAGCATCTCCTGCGTTAGTGGCGAGCACCTTGCCCACTGTGCCACTTAGCCGCCCTTCGCTCAACCTTTCTGATTGGTTGAAAATGGCCTTCATGTTTGAACTACATCGCCACCTACTGCTTTGGCATTGTACTACATGTATATACATCACTCGGTGGTCAGGAGACAAAACGATGTCTAACTTGCCTGCCATTACGTAGCGGTCTGAAAAACGAAACTGAAACTGAAAACTGAAAACGAAAATGGCCCTAGTGTAACCGCAGCCTTAATTGACAAAATAATAGCAGTGGATACAACGTTTTGACCGACCCTTCCGGTCTTTTTCAAGTATAAATACAACATAAAAAAAATGACATGTTTTTATACAGGAAATTAAATAGATTACATATCAGCCCCACCTGGTGATCAGGGGCGGTCCCAAGACTTGCATGATTTATACATTTGATACATGATTATCTTTTCTAGTCTTCATGTACACACATACATTTGTGTACACACACACATACAACCACATCCACCTACGTACAGTATACATGCATAGAGTGTTATGATTAGGGATGGGTACCTTTCAAATTTGAACCGATACCGGTACCGGTACCTGTGAATCGATACCGGTACCCAACGGTACCTTTTTTCGGTACTTTAGTCTCAAGAAATTTAATTTACCTACCTCAGTCGTAAAAAATAAAATCCAAACTTCAAATAACTACAATTTCGACAGTTTTCGGCTTGTCATTGCTCCGACTGCTTTGTTGTTGAATCAAGTCAAATCCTAGGTAAGCATATATTGTGTGTGTGAACGTTGACATGAAAAGAAAAAAAAAGTAAAAAAAGAAAATTATAAATTTATTTTTTATTTTTTTTTTATTTTTTTTCGGTTTCTCACTTGATTCGATACTCGGTAGTACCGACGTGTTTCGGTTCGGTACCTCAAAAGTACCGAATTCGGTACTCATCCCTAGTTATGATGGAATATGGACCGTAAATATGTAGTGGATGTATATATATATGTGTGTGTGTTTATGTGTTACATTTTTTTAAGACTATGAATACTAGGGGTGTAAATATTTGACCCCACTTCGATTAGATTACGATTCTTGAGGCAACGACTCAATATTAATGTGACCGCGATTCAATGCGATTCGACCTTAGGATCGATGCATTGCGATGCATTGTTACACCCCTAATGAATACAGATACAATTCTGACTTTAACCAATTCCTCTCTCCCTCTCTCGCTCTCCCTCTCTCTCGCTCTCTCTCTCTCTTTCTCTCTCTCTCTCTCTCTCTCTCTCTCTCTCTCTCCTCTCTCTCTCTCTCTCTCTCTCTCTCTCTCTCTCTCTCTCTCTCTCTCTCTCTCTCTCTCTCTCTCTCTCTCTCTCTCTCTCTCTCTCTCTCTCTCTCTCTCTCTCTCCCTCTCTCTCTCTCTCTCAGAGTGTGATAAGTTGAGGAAGGATGGTTTCAGGAGTTCTCAGTATTACTCTCAGGGTCCCACCTTCTCTGACCCGGACCAGAGCAGCCTGCAGGACGACGAGGACGACACAGACAAGAAGGTAACACACACACACACACACACAAAGGTATTGCGGTACCAGTCTGCCCTCAGTGGTAGGAAGTGGAAGTGCCATGTTTTTTTTTTTTTTTTTAACACAAGTCTCTTTCTCCTCCCTCACTTTCTATCCTCTCTCTCTCTCTCTCTCTCTCTCTCATCCCTTCCTTCCTCTCTCATTTCTCACCCCCTCTTTCTCCTCTTTTCTCTCTCTCTCTCTCTCTCTCTCTCTCTCTCTCTCTCTCTCTCTCTCTCTCTCTCTCTCTCTCTCTCTCTCTCTCTCACACACATCTCTCTTCCTCTCTCTGCTGTCACGGCGGAGGCCTAGAAAATATATAGAAGTATGGCACCGTACTTCATGTGATTGTAGACCTATCGTAGTGATGTGTGTTGTTATGAAGAACACAGAGTGCTCTGGTCTGCTCTGCCACTATATCACACTGAGCCCCAGTTCATCATCTTCCTATTGAGGTCTGCAAAGAAAAGTACAGATTCGTGAAATGCAGTATTAGCAGGGAGCCAGAGCATGTGGTATGAGAGGTCCTGGCAGGGTTCGCACAAGGTCCTTGAAGTGCTTAAAGTACTTGATTTTTGACCCAAAAAAAGCCAAGGCCTGGAATTCCTTGAAAACAGATTTTTTTTTTTTTTAACAATGTGCTTAAAAAGTAATTGAAATTCAAATCAACCATTCGCATTGAAAGTTTTGTTCATCCATGATACAATTGTTCTGAATCAAGAAATATAATTTTTTTATCTAAAGTGTAACTAATTGTCGGAAATAGGTTTTAGCCATGAATATTGGATCGGATTTTTTTCTTCTATAAAAAAACAGCATTTAAAAAAGTGAATTGTATCCTTTTAAATACCCTTTTAAAATGAAAAATAGTGCTTAGGAAAGTACTTGAAAGTCCTTGAATTTCATTTAGCAGTGTCTGTGGGAACCCTGAACTCGTCTTCATGACAGCGGCCTTGCAGCACCGGTATCCCCCCCCTGAACCCCTTCTACCTACCCCCAGACACACGGGGGGGGGGTCTCCAGGGACGCCCCCGGGAAGAAAGTGCGAAACATCGGGACTCGATATTTTGGGGTCGTTGGGGGGCAGTTGTTTATAAACCTAACCCTTACCTGAACCCTAACCTTACTGTTTATAAACCTAACCTGTTTAGAACCCTTAACCTTTGACTTAACCACCGGAGACCTCACACCGTAACCCCCGACTCGAGATGCAAAATGTCCCCGGCGGCGACTCTCCCCACATGTTTGTCCTGTGCCTCTCGTGACCCTTGACCTTTCCTAATGAGCTGTTGTCCCCTCGTCTCTCTCCGTCTACTCCAATTACCCCGTCTTCTGGCCCTCACACCCCCTCTCTTTTACCCCGTCAGGCCCTGTTTTCTCTTGACCCCCTTCCCCTCTCTCTCCGTCCCGTTGCCCCGCGGCCCCGGTGAGCCTAACCGTCACTGACAGCGGATTCAAAAGAAGGAAACTGAGGTTCTCTGTTTGAGCCGGAATGGTCGCGGGCCAACGGGGCCAAAGAAACCACGAGTGCCGCCGAAAACAGCCTCTCTTTCTTTTCCCGGTGGATATTTCTGTCCGTCGTTCCCTCTTCTCTCTCCCCTCTCATCCCTTTATTCCTTTCATCCCTTTTCATCTTCTCATGTGTTTGCCGTCTGTTCGCCCACTCCCACCCACTCGTCCGTCCAATCATCCGTCCCCTGATCCGGATAAATGTCCAGATGTCCTGAATGAAGGAATTCTCCTTCTCCACCCCCCCCCCCCCCCCCCCCCCCCCCCCCCCCTTCCCGATGTCATGCCAGCGCTCGGGAACGTCAGGATGAGCAGCTGTTGCCGACGACACAGAGGCGTCTCTTCCCGGCCGCGACATTCAGGAGATTCTGGATTTGTTATGCTTTAGGTTTCGTGGTACTTTCTGACACACAACGCAAAGAGCGAGATTTCGAGGCGTCGCGTGAAATGCGTAGTGAAAGTGAACCGAACGGAGGCGAACAGGACGCGGCTTTGTTTGTGCGGCATTCTTTCGAGTTTGATCATATTTTTCAACTTGAGCGAGAAGTTCGCCAGGCGTAGAGGATGAGCGAATACAGGTATATATATTCACATTAAATATGAAATAGGCTGCTCTGAGTGCTCTGTAGCCTCGAATAGGCTACATTTAGAAATGGTCTCGTTTTTGTATAAACGTCAACAGACGTGAGTAAAGCGACACAGTGCTTCCCTCGCCGTATCCGTGTCTGAACGTGCCGCTATGAGACGACGGAGCGCTGTCGCTCGGGTTCGAGCCGGGTCCACGACGTGGCCCGAGGAGAACGACGTCACTCCTCGAAGAGATCTGGAGCCTGGAAGACTCTGGGATACTTTTATAGATGGTACGTTTTGATGGTCTTAACCTTCCGTAGTGTGGTTGTGAAAGGGTTAACCTTCTGTAGTGTGGTAGTTAAATGGTTAACCTTCTGTAGTGTGGTTGTGAAAGGGTTAACCCTTTGTCGTGTGGCAGTGAAATGGTTAACATTCTGTATTGTCGCAGTGAAAGGGTTAACACTTTGGTAGTGTGGCAGTGAAAGGGTTAACACTTTGGTAGTGTGGTAGTGAAAGGGTTAATATGATCTTCATCTTGACATCTGAAGGAGGAGGTATTTTTTTGTTGTTTTTATCTTTGTTTCGTGAAAAGTCGACACGCTGTGTATTAATTGAAAAGAAGCGATTGGCGTCGGTTCGAAAAGTAAATGTTCGTGTTTTGAATCACCCCCCGACCCACTGACTGACGAGTAAACCTGAATGGATGTAAACGCCAATTTCCGTTTTTTAAATTGACTTGAGAGCTGAAAGTGAATTGATCCCAGCCGTCGTAGTTAAACAACACGTTCTGGGCGGATTGAGATTGTTTGCTGATGACACTGCTGTATTTGACAGACATATTTAATGGCCAGGTGCAGCAGTGAGCGATTCAGCTGTTGCTCGTCTCTTTCTCCGCAGTCAGATCCAAGCTGGGACCTCACAGTGTGTGTGTGGAAACAGCTCTTTAACGCATGAGTGGATCTCTCTCCCTCTCTCTCTCTCTCTCTCTCTCTCTCTCTCTCTCTCTCTCTCTCTCTCTCTCTCTCTCTCTCTCTCTCTCTCCTCTCTCTCTCCTCTCTCTCTCAACCTTTCTTGTCTGGAGGATTTAAGTGTGTGTGTGTATGTGTTACAGTTGGGGTATGATTGACTGTGAAACATGTTTACAGCTCCTCTGGCATCTAAAGGTCAGAGCAGTGTGGTAAACTGTGTGTGTGTGTGTCTGTGTGTGTGTGTGTGTGTGTGTGTGTGTGTGTGTCTGTGTGTGTGTGTGTGTGTGTGTGTGCGTGTGCGTGTGGCTGGATATAAAATGAACACAGTGCTGGAGCAGGTTATTGAGTGCCAACAGAAGAGGGCAGACTCACATCTAGTAACGCACACAAATCTCTCTCTCTCCTCCTGCAGCTCAGCTGTGCAGACAGTTCCACCTAAAGCTCCCCTCTCTCTCTCTGTCTTTATCCTTCTCTCCTTTATTTCATCACTCCATTCTCGGCTGCTCTCTTCATCTCTCTTCGTCTCTCCACTGCACCTCTTCATCATCATCACTGCCATAATGTTTGGTCCTGTCCCACCCACCCATCAGACACACCCCCACCCACCCATCAGACACACCCCCACCCATCAGACACACCCCCACCCACCCATCAGACACCCCCACCCATCAGAGACACCCCCACCCACACCACATCTCTATCGTTTCTCTCTTCTGTCTCTCCTCTTTCCCATCTCACTCTCTCTCTCTCTCTCTCTCTCT
>NC_140169.1:143966431-143992041 GCF_963971535.1 Notolepis coatsorum | reverse complement strand
GTAAAGTGTTGAGTGTATGTTAGTATTAGGAAAGAGTGCATGACGGTAAGAATACATTAATTTTTTTTATTTTTTTAACTTGAGTATCAGTACTTAGTTACTTTAACCATAGTACTTGAGTACCAGTACTTAGTTACTTTAAGCACAGCACATGAACATCAGCCCTCGGCTACTTTCCACCTCTGCTCCCAATCCTGCCCGACGGACAGGCAAGTCGGCCTCGACACCAATCAACTGGACGGCCCTCCTTCTCATCGCAATCACAGCCGTCTCAAGTGCTCTGCCTTGTCTGCCTGTCTGCCGCGCCGCTACGAGTGTCATCTAAACGGCGATGCATCCCGGGCCCCATTAGACCCCATTAGCTGAGGGTATATTACCATGCATGCGCTCCTCCGAGGGACAATCTGCCGCAATTATCTCCAGAGAGAGGGGCGTGACGTGCGGGAGGCGACAGCAGCGTCTCCGAGGTGGACGTGTCTCAGTGACACACGCCTACACACACCAGAACCATCGGGGGGGGGGGGGGGGGGGGGGGGGGGCGCATCGCCAAGGCACTCTGTTGCATCACGGGGTTCAATACGTGGGGTTGAACAACGACGCGTTGAATAGTACAGTCCAGGGAAGTCTCTTGTGAAGCCGATTGATCGGATAGCTGAAAATAATAATAATAATAACGACTTGTCAAATTTAAAGTTAGATATTCATTCTTTGTCTTAATTCCATGTCTGTCGGTATTAACAACACTATTTCATGATCATGTTAATGATCCGACAGAGGAATCTACGGAACTCTGAAAGACATGTTTAAAAATAAAAAAGATGTAGCTAGTTATATCAAAATATCTACCATCTACAGGGGGGTCTGTAATAGTAGTAGCTGATTCTGCAGTCAGTCAGACAGTGTGTAATTTATCTGTAATAGTAGTAGTAGCTGATCTGCAGTGAGTCAGAGAACAGACAAAGGATTCCCTGGTAGTGGTGGGTATGTTGGCAGAGAGAGAGATGGTAGAAAATGCCCACTGAGAAGAGAGAGAGAGTGGAGGGAGAGAGGGGTGGTTCTGCCATCTGTGTGTGACAGATTGGAATTGATACACACACACATGACTCACACTCACACACTCACACACACACACACATACACCTCTCACAGTAGGTGCTAATGAGAAGTAAGTATGAGCTGTGATTTGGCTGTCAGAGGCTGCTGCTGAGACGAGTCTCTGCCCCACCCATTTGTGACACACACACACACACACACACACACACACACACACACACACACACACACACACACACACACACACACACACACACACACATACACATACACATACACACACACACACACACACACACACATACACACACACACACACACATGCATAAAACAAAGCGGGGCTCGCAACTCACTTGATGCTCCAAGGTGTTTTAGGCCATGGTTACACTGGTGTAAAACAGCAACGTTCTATTTTCGAATGATTACGTTTGCATGTCCAAGTTAAAAAGAAACGCAGTCTTGTCAGGAAAACGCGTTTTTCTAGTGGCAACGCTGAAAGGGTGTTTTCTTTTTGGAAACTCACCGAAACTGGTCGGCTGCAATGTGGACGAAGCCTTGCATCACGTGTCCCCTCCGGTACACGAGGAGGCAGCCGTTGCATCTTTTCACCTGCACAGCGTGATCTCTCAGTGGCGAGGAGTAACGCGTGGGAGGCTCACGCTGCCCCCGTTACTTCCTGATTCTGCTGTACAGGCGCACCAACCGACCTGTAGGAGTCGCTGTCCACAACGTCCAATCCCCACCCACCGGCTTTCCCACCCCCTAATACTGCCAATTATGTTAGTATGAACGACCAGCCAAGCCGGTAGCAACGCCGAGAGCTGGGCTCGAACCCAGCATCTCCTGCGTTAGTGGCGAGCACCTTGCCCACTGTGCCACTTAGCCGCCCTTTCGCTCAACCTTTCTGATTGGTTGAAAATGGCCTTCATGTTTGAACTACATCGCCACCTACTGCTTTGGCATTGTACTACATGTATATACATCACTCGGTGGTCAGGAGACAAAACGATGTCTAACTTGCCTGCCATTACATAGCGGTCTGAAAAACGAAACTGAAACTGAAAACGAAAATGGCCCTAGTGTAACCGCAGCCTTAATTGACAAAATAATAGCAGTGGATACAACGTTTTGACCGACCCTTCCGGTCTTTTTCAAGTATAAATACAACATAAAAAAAATGACATGTTTTTATACAGGAAATTAAATAGATTACATATCAGCCCCACCTGGTGATCAGGGGCGGTCCCAAGACTTGCATGATTTATACATTTGATACATGATTAAGTAACAATTTATCTTTTCTAGTCTTCATGTACACACATACATTTGTGTACACACACACATACAACCACATCCACCTACGTACAGTATACATGCATAGAGTGTTATGATGGAATATGGACCGTAAATATGTAGTGGATGTATATATATATATATATGTGTGTTTATGTGTTAAATTTTTTAAGACTATGAATACTAGGGGTGTAAATATTTGACCCCACTTCGATTAGATTACGATTCTTCAGGAAACGACTCAATATTAATGTGACCACGATTCAATGCGATTCGACCTTAGGTCGATGCATTGCGATGCATTGTTACACCCCTAATGAATACAGATACAATTCTGACTTTAACCAATTCCTCTCTCTCTCTCTCTCTCTCTCTCTCTCTCTCTCTCTCTCTCTCTCTCTCTCTCTCTCTCTCTCTCTCTCTCTCTCTCCCTCTCTCTCTCTCTCTCTCTCTCTCCTCTCTCTCTCTCTCTCTCTCTCTCTCTCTCTCTCTCTCTCTCTCTCTCTCTCTCTCTCTCTCTCTCTCAGAGTGTGATAAGTTGAGGAAGGATGGTTTCAGGAGTTCTCAGTATTACTCTCAGGGTCCCACCTTCTCTGACCCGGACCAGAGCAGCCTGCAGGACGACGAGGACGACACAGACAAGAAGGTACACACACACACACACACACACACACAAAGGTATTGCGGTACCAGTCTGCCCTCCAGTGGTAGGAAGTGGAAGTGCCACTTTTTTTTTTTTTTTTTTTTTATTATACACAAGTCTCTTTCTCCTCCCTCACTTTCTATCCTCTCTCTCTCTCTCTCTCTCTCTCTCTCTCTCATCCCTTCCTTCCTCTCTCAATTCTCACCCCCTCTTTCTCCTCTCTCTCTCTCTCTCTCTCTCTCTCTCTCTCACACATCTCTCTTCTTCTCTCTGCTGTCACGGCGGAGGCCTAGAAAATATATAGAAGTATGGCACCGTACTTCATGTAATTGTAGACCTATCGTAGTGATGTGTGTTGTTATGAGGAACACAGAGTGCTCTGGTCTGCTCTGCCACTATCACACTGAGCTCCAGTTCATCATCTTCCTATTGAGGTCTGGCAAAGAAAAGTACAGATTCGTGAAATGCAGTATTAGCAGGGAGCCAGAGCACGTGGTATGAGAGGTCCAGGCAGGGTTCGCACAAGGTCCTTGAAGTGCTTAAAGTACTTGATTTTTTACCCAAAAAAAGCCAAGGCCTGGAATTCCTTGAAAACAGACTTTTATTTCTAACAAGGTGCTTAAAAAGTAATTGAAATTCAAATCAACCATTCGCATTGAAAGTTTTGTTCATCCATGATACAATTGTTCTGAATCAAGAAATATTAATTTTTTATCTAAAGTGTAACTAATTGTCGGAAATTGGTTTTTAAGCCATAAATATTGGATCGGATTTTTTTCTTCTATAAAAAACAGCATTTAAAAAAGTCAATTGTATCCTTTTAAATGCCCCTTTAAAATGAAAAATAGTGCTTAGGAAAGTACTTGAAAGTCCTTGAATTTCATTTGTAGCAATGTCTGTGGGAACCCTGAACACGTCTTCATGACAGCGGCCTTGCAGCACCGGTATCTGCTTCTCCGTTGTCTCGATGTCCCCCCCCCCCCCTTGAACCCCTTCTACCCCCAGACACACGGGGGGGGGAGGAGTCTCCAGGGACGCCCCCGGGATGAAAGTGCCAACATCGGGACTCGATATTTTGGGGTCGTTGGGGGCAGTTGTTTATAAAACCTAACCCTTACCTGAACCCTAACCTTACTGTTTATAAACCTAACCTGTTTAGAACCCTTAACTTTTGACTTAACCACCGGAGACCTCACACCGTAACCCCCGACTCGAGATGCAAAATGTCCCCGGCGGCGACTCTCCCCCACATGTTTGTCCTGTGCCTCTCGTGACCCTTGACCTTTCATAATGAGCTGTTGTCCCCTCGTCTCTCTCCGTCTACTCCAATTACCCCGTCTTCTGGCCCTCACACCCCCCCCTCTCTTTTACCCCGTCGGTCCCTGTTTTCTCTCTTGACCCCCTTCCCCTCTCTCTCCGTCCCGTTGCCCCGCGGCCCCGGTGAGCCTAACCGTCACTGACAGCGGATTCAAAAGAAGGAAACTGAGGTTCTCTGTTTGAGCCGGAATGGTCGCGGGGCCAACGGGGGCCCAAAAACCACGAGTGCCCGCCGGAAAACAGCCTCTCTTTCTTTTCCCGGTGGATATTTCTGTCCGTTCCCTCTTCTCTTCCTCTCATCCCTTTATTCCTTTCATCCCTTTTCATCTTCTCATGTGTTTTGCCGTCTGTTCGCCCAACTCCCGGCCCACTCGTCCGTCCAATCATCCGTCCCCTGATCCGGAATAAATGTCCAGACGTCCTGAATGAAGGAAGTTCTCTCCCACCCCTCCCCCCCCCCCCCTCCTCCTCCCCGATGTCATGCCAGCGCTCGGGAATGTCAGGATGAGCAGCTGTTTGCCGACGACACAGAGTCACAGTCTCTTCCCGGCCGCGACATTCAGGAGATTCTGGATTTGTTATGCTTTGGTTTCGTGGTACTTTTCTGACACAAACGCTGTAAAGCGAGATTTCGAGGCGTCGCGTGAAATGCGTAGTGAAAGTGAACCGAACGGAGGCGAACAGGACATTCTTTCGAGTTTGATCATATTTTTCAACTCGAGCGAGAAGTTCGCCAGGCGTAGATGATGAGCGAATACAGGTATATATTCACATGAAATATGAAATAGGCTGCTCTGAGTGCTCCGTAGCCTCGAATAGGCTACATTTAGAAATGTACCAAACTGCCATCACAACGGGTTTTTTCGTGCTAGCCGCCAACCGACGTGAGTAAAGCGACACACAGTGCTTCCCTCGCCGTATCTGTGTCTGAACGTGCCGCTATGAGACGCCGACGCGCTGTCGCTCCGGTTCAAGCTGGGTCCACGACGTGGCCCGAGGAGGAAGACGTCACTCCTCGAAGAGATCTGGAGCCTGGAAGACTCTGGGCTACTTTTATAGATGGTACGTTTTGATGGTCTTAACCTTCCGTAGTGTGGTTGTGAAAGGGTTAACCTTCTGTAGTGTGGTAGTTAAATGGTTAACCTTTTGTAGTGTGGTTGTGATAGGGTTAACCCTTTGTCGTGTGGCAGTGACATGGTTAACATTCTGTATTGTCGCAGTGAAAGGGTTAACCCTTTGGTAGTGTGGTAGTGAAAGGTTAACACTTTGGTAGTGTGGCAGTGAAAGGGTTAACCCTTTGGTAGTGTGGCAGTGAAAGGGTTAACCCTTTGGTAGTGTGGCAGTGAAAGGGTTAACACTTTGGTAGTGTGGCAGTGAAAGGGTTAACACTTTGGTAGTGTGGCAGTGAAAGGGTTAACACTTTGGTAGTGTGGTAGTGAAAGGGTTAATATGATCTTCATCTTGACATCTGAAGGAGGAGGTATTTTTTTGTTGTTTTTATCTTTGTTTCGTGAAAAGTCGACACGCTGTGTGAAAAGAGGCGATTGGCGTCGGTTTGAAAAGTAAATGTTCGTGTTTTGAATCACCCCCGACCCACTGACGAGTAAACCTGAATGGATGTAAACGCCAATTTCCGTTTTAAAATTGACTCGAGAGCTGAAAGTGAATTGATCCCAGCCGTCGTAGTTAAACACGTTCTGGGCGGATTGAGATTGTTTGCTGATGACACTGCTGTATTTGACAGACATATTTAATAGCCAGGTGCAGCAGTGAGCGATTCAGCTGTTGCTCGTCTCTTTCTCCGCAGTCAGATCCAAGCTGGGACCTCACAGTGTGTGTGTGGAAACAGCTCTTTAACGCATGAGTGGATCTCTCTCTCTCTCTCTCTCTCTCTCCCCCTCTCTCTCTCTCTCTCTCTCCCCCTCTCTCTCTCTCTCTCTCTCTCTCTCCCCCCTCTCTCTCTCCCTATCTCTCTCCCTCTCTCCTCTCTCTCTCTCTCTCTCAACCTTTCTTGTCTGGAGGATTTAAGTGTGTGTGTGTGTGTGTTACAGTTGGGGTATGATTGACTGTGAAACATGTTTACAGCTCCTCTGGCATCTAAAGGTCAGAGCAGTGTGGTAAACTGTGTGTGTGTGTGTGTGTGTGTGTGTGTGTGTGTGTGTGTGTGTGTGTGTGTGTGTCTGTGTGTGTGTGTGTGTGTCTGTGTGTGTGTGCGTGTGGCTGGATATAAAATGAACACAGTGCTGGAGCAGGTTATTGAGTGCCAACAGAAGAGGGCAGACTCACATCTAGTAACGCACACAAATCTCTCTCTCTCCTCCTGCAGCTCAGCTGTGCAGACAGTTCCACCTAAAGCTCCCCTCTCTCTCTCTGTCTTTATCCTTCTCTCCTTTATTTCATCACTCCATTCTCGGCTGCTCTCTTCATCGCTCCACTGCACCTCTTCATCATCACTGCCATAATGTTTGGTCCTGTCCCCCCCACCCATCAGACACACCCCCACCCACCCATCAGACACACCCCCACCCACCCATCAGACACACCCCCACCCATCAGACACCCCCACCCATCAGAGACACCCCCACCCACACCTCTCTCCCGTTTCTCTCTTCTGTCTCTCCTCTTTCCCATCTCACTTTCTCTCTCTCTCTCTCTCTCTCTCTCTCTCTCTCTCTCTCTCTCTCTCTCTCTCTCTCTCTCTCTCTCTCTCTCTCTTTCCTGCCACCTCACCATCTCTAACTTGTCCCCTCTCTCTCTCTCTCTCTCTCTCTCTCTCTCTCTCTCTCTCTCTCTCTCTCTCTCCCTCTCTCTCTCTCTCTCTCTCTCTCTCTCTCTCTCTCTCTCTCTCTCCCCACCAGTCCATTGCCTCGTCAGCGGAGGATGACAAGTCCCAGCTGTCCATGAGGCCCCAGACCCCCCAGGGAGGCGAGGGGGAGGGGCCAGACGTTGACGGACAGGTGGTGTGGGCCAAGGCCAAGGCCCCGCCCCTGCCCACCCCGGAGGAGAAGATGAGGCGGGCGGCCCAGGCTGTGCCCACTGACATCGTCCCCATCAATGTCACAGGTAGGCCACGCCCACCCTCGGCAGCTGTCAATCACCGTTATTAAGCTCGTGGTTAATTCACACTCCTACGCAGAGCTGCCTCTGTGTCCTGAGAGCTCTGCCCAAGAGGGGCACTTTCTGTGCCACATCCACCAACAAATTATTTAGCAATAACTTTGAACTGGATGCATACAGAGTAGGGCTGTCCCCGACTAAGGATTTGGATGGTCGACAAAAAACAAAAAAAAGTATAATATTTAAAAAAAATATATATATATATTATTATAATTTTTTTTTAATTATCATTCCATTTGGGCTGTGGGGGGTGCTTAATGTCTGAAGGAGTCGACTGAAGGCTTCTTGTCCTCTGCAAAAGCATGCAATTGGTCCACTGATGGATACATCTTGATATTTGTGTTCATTAGATGGTGAAATCCTCTTTCAGTGCCTCTGTGCCTGTTTTCGTAGGCAGTTAGCCTCTGGTATGCGCGCCATTAGTGTTAGCCACGCTTCTAGGCCTCTTTTCTTTTGGAAAGAATGATAAAAAAAATATTATAAATAATTTTCTATTTATTTTATTTACTAAGAGGTTGGCCAGTCGACTACGGCTCCTTTCGACCGATTAGTCGACTAATCGACTAATAGGGGTCAGCCCTAATACAGAGTATCACAAATAACTTAATTTAATAAATTAAGCTTGTCTGAACATTTACGAGTTATGCAGTGATGTAGTCGGCAGAAAAGTAAGCAGACTAGTTCTATGTCTTTTCTGCGTAAGGAAACCACACCTTTATGGCTCTGCGTTCATCGTCGTTTCCATGGACACGCTGAATAAACAAGGCTGCACAGACGCCATGAAATGATTTAACTTCTATTTTTTTGCAACACATTTTCTAAAAGATACAGGGGGGGAACAATAACATAATATTATTGATCCAATATGTTATAAGGGATAATAATACGAGTCTAGGTAACACCGGTTAGTTTACTTCCTCTCTGGGGCAGAGGAGCTGTTTGACAGCGGAACACAAGTGGAGCGCCGTCCAACTCTCTGCGTAGGAGTGTGTGTGTGTCGTCAGATGCCTCTCTCAACAAAATTTTTTGATATTGAAACCGTGTGGAAAAACAAAACATCCCATTCGTCGCCTCCCACCGTAGCATTCTAGTCTCATAGTGCGTAGCGTTAGACTATCCTGAGGCTAATCGTGGCCTCACCCCCACCCCCCCCCCCATTGTCTGTGTACCATTAACCTGTTCATGACCCCGCTGTGTTTATCCCACACTGTGTCTGAGTTGTTCACACACTGCATCTATCTTCTACACAGACACAGGGGAACAAGACATTCTCCGTCCGTCCATCTCTTCTCCTCTCTCTCTCTCTGTCCCCCTCCATCACACCTCTTGATATCTGACCTCTCGCGCCTGTTTGTGTGTGTGTGCGCGTGTGTGTGGGGCTAAGCGAGCGTGCCTAGTGTGGAGATTGAGATTGGGAGACAGCGTAGTCAAAAGGTCAAGGCTTCTCTCAAAGGCCGTACATCAAAGCACAGGCCGCGTGACAGATGAACACACACACACACACACACACGCACACAGACACACACACACACACACACACACACACACACACACACACACACACACACACACACACACACACACACACACACACACACACACACACACACACAGACACACACAGCGACTGAAGAACTGTCCACTAGCTCATCACATGTCTGACAGAGATGTCTGCCACTCGTGAGTCAGTCTGAAGTCCCGTCGGTACGCAACGTCTTCTGCGCGCCTCTAACTGACCCGAGGAGGCCAGCCTATCTGGAAGCCACTGTACGCTAACTGACCTGAAGCCAGCCTATCTGGAAGCCTCTCATGACCAGCAGCCACTGTACGCTAACTGACCTGAAGCCAGCCTATCTGGAAGCCTCTCATGACCAGCAGCCACTGTACGCTAACTGACCTGAAGCCAGCCTATCTGGAAGCCTCTCACGACCAGCCACTGTACGCTAACTGACCTGAAGCCAGCCTATCTGGAAGCCTCTCACGACCAGCCACTGTACGCTAACTGACCTGAAGCCAGCCTATCTGGAAGCCTCTCATGACCAGCAGCCACTGTACGCTAACTGACCTGAAGCCAGCCTATCTGGAAGCCTCTCACGACCAGCCACTGTACGCTAACTGACCTGAAGCCAGCCTATCTGGAAGCCTCTCATGACCAGCAGCCACTGTACGCTAACTGACCTGAAGCCAGCCTATCTGGAAGCCTCTCACGACCAGCCACTGTACGCTAACTGACCTGAAGCCAGCCTATCTGGAAGCCTCTCACGACCAGCCACTGTACGCTAACTGACCCGCCGACTGGTGTGTCACACAGACCCATCTGGGAAGTCGTCCTTTGAAGCAGTTTGGAAAACAAAAACTAAAAAGTTTGTTGAGATTGCGCTCGTCAACCAATGCAAGAGGCTGCGGTCTCGACTCCCGGAGTCAGCGTTGCCTTGGCTTGGGCTGATCGTCATACTAACTCGTTTGGCTGGGTTAGCGGGAGGGAAGTCGTGGGTGGGAAACTGGCATTGTGGACAGCGACGCCTACAGGTCAGGTCTGGGCGCCTGCTCAGCGGAGGCAGGACTTGATGATGGCAGCGTGACCTCCCACGCGTTACGCTTCACCAATGAGAGCCCTCGCTGCCAGGTGAAAAAAGAGTCACTGGCTGTCGCCGCGCGTGTCGGAGGAAGCGTGCGGATGACTTCAGGGTTCCCTTGTACCGACCAGTAGGAGAACATGCGCACAACAACCAGGCAGGGGAGGGGGGGGGAATTGGCACAACGACTAAAATTGGGACGGGGAGAAAAACAGAGAAAAATCGGAGAAAGAGAGGATTAAAAAAAGAAAAGAAAAAAAATCACTGCCAGTGTCAAAACCGTCATCACTGACTGCACACACCCCACAGCGCTGTAGGTCCCTAATGAGTGTTAATGTGTTCCCACTTAACCTGCAAATTAACCTTAACCTAACTCCATCTCCCGTCACGCAAGATTAGTGAGAGAGAGAGGGAGAGAGATAAAAAAAAAAAGAGAGGGGAGGATATAAAGAGGGAGAGATTCAAGTGTGGTGGGAGTGTGCTCAACGCTATCTGCCTGCAGTGCAGTTCTCAGGTCCCTAATGCCTTGAGGCTGCCAGTGACCAGCTAGCTAGCAGAGAGAGAGAGAGAGAGAGATAGAGATAGATGGAAGTGGACTGGCTTCAGGGAATAAGAGAAGGGGAGAAAGGGGGACAGAGAAAGAAAGTTTGTCTTGTGAGCGTGAAGCTTGTCTCAGCATCTCTTCTCTGCATGTTTCTGTATCTTTCCTTATCACTACCATCCACTGCCTTATCACTACCATCCACTGCCTTATCACTACCATTCACTGCCATTCACTGCCTTATCACTACCATCCACTGCCTTATCACTACCATCCACTGCCTTATCACTACCATTACACTACCATTCACTGCCTTATCACTACCATTACACTACCATCCACTGCCTTATCACTACCATTCACTGCCATTCACTGCCTTATCACTACCATCCACTGCCTTATCACTACCATCCACTGCCTTATCACTACCATTACACTACCATTCACTGCCTTATCACTACCATTACACTACCATCCACTGCCTTATCACTACCATTCACTGCCATTCACTGCCTTATCACTACCATCCACTGCCTTATCACTACCATCCACTGCCTTATCACTACCATCCACTGCCTTATCACTACCATTACACTACCATTCACTGCCTTATCACTACCATTACACTACCATCCACTGCCTTATCACTACCATCCACTGCCTTATCACTACCATTCACTGCCATTCACTGCCTTATCACTACCATCCACTGCCTTATCACTACCATTCACTGCCATTCACTGCCTTATCACTACCATCCACTGCCTTATCACTACCATCCACTGCCTTATCACTACCATTACACTACCATTCACTGCCTTATCACTACCATTCACTGCCATTCACTGCCTTATCACTACCATTCACTGCCATTCACTGCCTTATCACTACCATCCACTGCCTTATCACTACCATTACACTACCATTCACTGCCTTATCACTACCATTACACTACCATCCACTGCCTTATCACTACCATTCACTGCCATTCACTGCCTTATCACTACCATTCACTGCCATTCACTGCCTTATCACTACCATCCACTGCCTTATCACTACCATTACACTACCATTCACTGCCTTATCACTACCATTACACTACCATCCACTGCCTTATCACTACCATTACACTACCATCCACTGCCTTATCACTACCATTCACTGCCATTCACTGCCTTATCACTACCATTCACTGCCATTCACTGCCTTATCACTACCATCCACTGCCTTATCACTACCATTCACTGCCTTATCACTGCCATTCACTGCCTTATCACTACCATTCACTGCCATTCACTGCCTTATCACTACCATCCACTGCCTTATCACTACCATTACACTACCATCCACTGCCTTATCACTACCATTCACTGCCATTCACTGCCTTATCACTACCATTCACTGCCTTATCACTACCATTCACTGCCATTCACTGCCTTATCACTACCATCCACTGCCTTATCACTACCATCCACTGCCTTATCACTACCATCCACTGCCTTATCACTACCATTACACTACCATTCACTGCCTTATCACTACCATTACACTACCATTCACTGCCTTATCACTACCATTACACTACCATCCACTGCCTTATCACTACCATTCACTGCCATTCACTGCCTTATCACTACCATCCACTGCCTTATCACTACCATCCACTGCCTTATCACTACCATTCACTGCCTTATCACTACCATTACACTACCATTCACTGCCTTATCACTACCATTCACTGCCATTCACTGCCATTCACTGCCATTACACCACCATTCACTGCCTTATCACTACCATTCACTGCCTTATCACTACCATTACACCACCATTCACTACCATGCATTGCCACATCACTACCATTCACTTGGCATGTTTGATTTATTTTTTAATGTTTAAATCTTTTTTTAAACGCACTTTTGGCATGTGTTTTTTTTATTTTTAAGTTTGTTCCTCACCACTAACCTGGCTGCTGTATTGTTTGCCTTGTGTGTGTCCCGCCTGCCTTGCTCTCGCCCTCCCGGCCACCAGGGGCAGTGTTTGACCGGCAGGCCAGTGTCCGGCGCTCCCTCATTAACACTGACACCGTGTCCCGCCGGCCCAAGAAGGTCAAACGCAGAAAGACCATCTCAGGTCTGCCTGACAGCATCAACCTGGAGGAGCTAGGTATGGACCGCTAGTAATGAGGCTCCACGGCGCCCCCTCCTGGCCATGGGCCTCATATGCTTCAGCTCTCTGGATACCAATACATCCCTCCTGCCATCCCACTGCCTCCCCTTCCTCGCTCCTCTTCCTCTTCACTCAGCCTGGTTTCTTAAAGGGCCACTTCACAGAAATAAACTATAAACTATGCTGATTTATTTCGCACACCTTAAATTTCCCAGAGGGGACGCGTGACTACTTTCCCTAAGGTGGTTGTCCTTCCGCGTTCGGTTTGCGCGATCTGATTGGCCACTGACGTTTCTGGTCATGTGACATGTGCGCCAATCGTGTGACGGCAAGTTCTGCGCCAATTTCCGGGTCTAACAGCCTGCAAACTACCTAACGCCTAGTTTATCACTGGTTAAGCTTATAGGCGACTCTTTCGAAGTTGGTTATGGATAGAGTTTGGAATCAGGGCTGGCGTTCTATCGCCCTGCTCTAAGACAAACTCTGACCTTAACCAACTTCGAAAGAGTGCCTAAGCTTAACCGGCGAAAGAACTTGCCGTCACACGATTGGTCGCACATGTCACATGACCAGAAACGTCAGTGGCCAATCAGATAGCGCAAACCGACAACCCCCTTAGGGAAAGTATTCACGCAGAGGGGACCAATAAAGGAATATCTTATCTTATTTTATAATCTCACACACGTCCAAGATCTCTAAACAGTTTAGTTTGACAGTTATCGAGAGTAAATGAGTTTGAATGTGGCCACCAGTGATGTCATCGGGGACCTTGGATCCTTGTGTTGTGCTAATTACATCTCCACATTAATAACCCTTTCACTACCACACTACCAAATGGTTAAACCTTTCACTACCACACTACAGAAGGTTAACCACTTCACTGCCACACGACAAAGGGTTAAACCCAACCATCTGTAGTGTGGTAGTGAAAGGGTTAACCTCCTGTAGTGTGGTAGTGAAAGGGTTAAATTATGTAGATAATAAAAAAAATAAAAAAAACAGCAATACCTTGCCTTATAGGGGCCGCTACCTTATAATTTCAGTGAGCTGTAATTAACACAACACAAGGATTCAATGTCCCCGATGACATCACTGATGGCCATATTCAAACCCATTTATTACTGTCGAACTAAATGAATGTGTGCAAAATTGTCGAGAGTTTTTGGATGCGTGTGTGTGATTATGTGGCCAAAAAAAGTTTTTTGGTGAAGTTTAAGCTATGAGGTCGAGACCCCAAATGGCGTAACGGCAGTAGTGATATGTTTCAATGACGCATCGATGGGTGTCGTGATGAGAACAATAAATACTCATTTGGTCTCCCTGACTCGAGAGGTTTGTGAAACCAGGCTCTACAGGTGTCCTGGTGTGATCTGGCCTGGTACCGAGCGGAGAGGAGTTGGACCTGGCGTTGGTGGTGGTCGGTTCAGAACAGGCCAGATCAGACCGCGGAAGGAAGGGATGAACCTCTCTCTCTCTCTCTCTCTCCTTGACTCGACTCCATTCCACTCATCCGCTTCTGTCCATCCGTCATGATGATGGCCTTTAAAGGAACATTCCCAGAGACTTTGGGAAATACACTCGTTTGCCATCTTCCCCCCCCGAGTCAGACGAGCAGATTGATGTCGGTTTGAAACTCTCCTGTGTCCAGTTACTCTCTAGGTGCACGCTAGCCTAGCTTAGCACAAGGACTGGAAGCGGTAGGGAGCAGCTAGCCTAGCTTAGCACAAGGACTGAAAGCGGTAGGGAGCAGCTAGCCTAGCTTAGCACAAGGACTGGAAGCGGTAGGGAGCAGCTAGCCTAGCTTAGCACAAGGACTGGAAGCGGTAGGGAGCAGACTTAGCCTATAGCTCTGACAAATCCAAAACCGACGCACAGAGGTGAAATAAATCATCACGTCTGACTTGGGGGGGGGGGGGGGGGGGGTGGCAAATATGCGTATTTGCCCAAAATGTTTGGAGTGTCCCTTTAAAGCAGTGGAGAATGACATCAGAGCCTCCTCTCTCCCTGCAGTGGTTCTTCGTAGGACCTCTTCTTCACCTCTTCTCCCATTTCAGAACGTCTCCCTCCCTGTAGATCTCACTCACGTCGGACCGCCTCGGTCCACTTCACCGCACGGCTCCGAGAGCTGCCAGTGTTCATGTTTCCCCAAAGTCCACTGGGTCTTAGTCCGTAGATCTCACAGCCCTCTGCTTCATCCTGTGTATGTGTGTGTGTGTGTGTGTGTGTGTGTGTGTGTGTGT
Source organism: Notolepis coatsorum (assembly GCF_963971535.1). Classification (NCBI taxonomy): domain Eukaryota; kingdom Metazoa; phylum Chordata; class Actinopteri; order Aulopiformes; family Paralepididae; genus Notolepis; species Notolepis coatsorum. The sequence goes on along the minus strand of NC_140169.1, from coordinate 143,977,095 downwards.
GTGTGTGTGTGTGTGTGTGTGTGTGTGTGTGTGTGTGTGTGTGTGTGTGTGTGTGTGTGTGTGTGTGTGTGTGTGTGTGTGTGTGTGTGTGTGTGTGTGTGTGTGTGTGTGTGTGTGTGTGTGTGTGTGTGTGTGTTTTAATAACGTCAGCGTGTGACATGTGTGTGTGTGTGTGTGTGTGTGTGTGTGTGTGTGTTTTAATAACGTCAGCGTGTGACATGTGTGTGTGTGTGTAGCCGCACTCAGCAGACCTGAACTACGGTTCTGTTTCTACTGGCAGGAGACGTCATATCTGCACTGTGTTGTAATAGAGACACGTTGAACTGGGTGGAGTACAGTGGAGCGGTTCATGTGGAGGAATGTGTGTGTAGACATACTGTGTGTATATGTAGTGTGTGTGTGTAGTGTGTGTATACATACTGTGTGTATATGTAGTGTGTATATGTAGTGTGTGTATATATACTGTGTATATGTAGTGTGTACTGTGTGTTTATGTAGTGGGTGTGTATATATGTAGTGTGTGTGTGTATAGGGCCTAAAAGACAAAATGGTTTGTTTCCGGTTGCCGACCGACCCTGCCGATTTAGGTGCGACCCAATTTATTTTATGACTTTTATTTTTATTTTTTATATATAATAACAAAAATGTACAAAAAAGTTTCATAAAAATCTTAGTCAAACCTTTAGTATTATGGATATTAAACATGCTGGCAGAGTACATGCATGTTGTTGTGAACATTTTAATTAAATAAAGAATATCCATAGTCGCCGTGGGAAAGAATAAAATAAAAAATTAAATAAAATAAATTCCCTACCTACCCATGGCCTTAACTGACAACCAACAGGAAACAAAGATTTGTTTTATGCCTTGGGACGGGGAGAAAAACAAAAAAATCTGAGAAAGAGCGATAAAAATAAATAAAAAAAAAGTTATCTACAATAGCAACGATAAAAAAGTGCCAACCACATATTATTATAATAATTCATCCAGTTTTCTTTTAAGTGTTTTGGTTAATCAGAGTGTTTACCAATCGTATATTATAGTTTTTTTTGTTCCAAGTGTTATTTTTGATTACATCACTAACAAAATAATAAAAGAAAAAAGACTAATTTAATCAGATTAATCACTATACAAATTGAGGATTTAGTTTGAGGATAAAAAAAAAAAAAAATTATAAAAAGATTTTTTTTTTTTATTTTAAATGAAAAAAGAAGGTTCGACCGTCTGTTCGAAAAACCCTGACGAAGTTTGAATCACTTTATTCAAATTGAGGATTTAGTTTGAGGGGGGAAAAAATATATATTATAAAACTATTTTTATTTTTAATTAAAAACGAAGGTTCGAACGTCCGTTCGAAAAACCCTGACGAAGTTTGAATCACTTTATTCAAATTGAGGATTTAGTTTGAGGATATATAATAATAAAAAGAAATTATACTTTTATTTTTTATTTAAATTTTGTAATTAAAAACAAAGGTTCGAACGTCCGTTCGAAGAACCCTGACGAAGTTTGAATCCCAAAAACAGGCTTCGGGGACAGCCTTACCAAACATTATTTATATTATTCAAATGGACCTCAAACATGTTCCGTTGTGATGTCACAGTATGATGTCATAATAGACCATTCTAGAACATTTGTGATGTCACAGTATAATGTCATAATAGACCGTTCTAGAACATTTGTGATGTCACAGTATGTCATAATAGAACATTCTAGAACATTTGTGATGTCACAGTATGATGTCATAATAGACATTCTAGAACATTTGTGATGTCACAGTATGATGTCATAATCAAACATTCTAGAACATTTGTGATGTCACAGTTAGGGATGGGTACCTTTCACATTTGAACCGATACGGTACCGGTACCTGTGAATCGATACCGGTACCCAACGGTACCTTTTTTCGGTACTTTAGTCTAAAAAAAATGTATTTACCTACCTCAGTCGTGAAAAAAAAATCCTAACTTCAAATAACTACAATTTCGACCGTTTTCGGCTTGCCATTGCTCCAACTGCTTTGTTGTTGAATCAAGTCAAATCCTAGGTAAGCATATATTGTGCGTGTGAACGTTGACATGAAAAGAAAAAATGTAAAAAAAAAAAAGAAAAAAGTAAAAAAAAAAAATGTAAAAAAAAAAAAAGTTTTTGTGTTCTATATATATTCAACAATTCTGCGGTTCAACATCTGGGATTGGAAGGTCTGGACTGGAAGGAGGTGTGTAAAGAATTGGCTGAGGGGGCTGCGAGGGACAAGGCTGCGAGGGACAAAGCAGCCCAGGATAAGATAGCAGGGGGCAAGGAGGGTCCCGCGGAGGGGGGCTCAGACAGGAAGTAGCAGCAGTAGCTGCACTCCAATGGACAATGTAGTTGATGACGGGGTCCAGTAGAAGAAGAAAAAGAAGGTGAAGAAGGAGAAGAAGGAGAAGAAGAAGAGCCCATAAAAAGAATTGCGGAGGGCAGTAATACGCCTCGATGCGTCTACTCTGCCGGAAATTCAAATAAGAAGAAGAAGAACATCTTGGTTTCCTATAAAAACAGCTAGATAAGATAGCAGGGGGTAAGGAGGGTCCCGCGGAGGGGGGCTCAGGCAGGAAGTAGCAGCAGTAGCTGCACTCCAATGGACAATGTAGTTGATGACGGGGTCCAGTAGAAGAAGAAAAAGAAGGTGAAGAAGGTGAAGAAGGAGAAGAAGGAGAAGAAGAAGAGCCCATAAAAAGAATTGCGGAGGGCAGTAATACGCCACGATGCGTCTACTCTGCCGGAAATTCAAATAAGAAGAAGAAGAAGAAGATCTCATTGTGCATCTTGAGACAGGATAGATAGACTGTCTATCCTACAACACATAGATTGAAGCCTGCATTTCTCAACCAAGGTGCCTTGTCTAAGTTTTGCTGTGGAAAGGTGAGTGTCCACAACAGCTAGCTAGCTGTTCTACTTGAATACTGAATGTTAATATTGAATCAGACAATATTGAATACTGAATGTTAATATCAGACCATATTGTATCATGACAGTGAAGTTATTGAATCTTTTTGTAGTGTCTCTTTTCGGTGTTGCACTTTTTAGACGGTCCCTGGCTGTGCACTTGCCTCAAGGCCGACTGCACATAGAGATCAATATTATTAAATGTACAGCTCCGAGGCCGGCTCGCCTCGTTTAGGTGAAAATAAGGTTGTAGCTCATTGTCTACCTTACTACGATAGGAAAGAGGTGTCCTTTGTGTTTTAAAAACATTTCGCTTAAGAATTATTGACCGCGGAAATTCGAATCTGTGAATATCTTTCTAACTTTACCCAAGTCTCCCGATTCCGATACAATAAAGCGAGTCTTCATCACAAATCATATTCTCAAAATAATCTGACGTGCAGATATTATTGCTGGCGGACCTATTTCGGCCTGCGGGCCGCCTATTGCCGACCACTGAACTAGGATATCTGTATAACGTGCGTTTAGACAACACTGCTTGGGACAGACCACACAGGCTATTTCCATATTATTAGGGGGATCATCCCTATGTTCCCCGGGTCCTATGTTCCTCGCTTGATTGATTCATTGATTGAACATTTTATTAATTTGTATTATTTTATTAATTATTAATGTCCGCCTTGTTTCGAACTGGTTAAGCTTATGCCCTCTTTCGAAGTTGGTTAAGGTTAGAGTTTGGAATCAGGGCTGGTGGTCTAACATTTTCAATCAATCAATCAATCAATCAAGCGGGGAACATAGACATGCTTCCTTATTAGCCTATTACTTCAAGTCAAGTCAAGTCAAGAGTTTTATTTGTCACGGCATACAAGTATACAATGAAATGCGGGTGGTCTTGCCCGCAACGATGTTCAATACAGTGGTACAACATATAATAGAATCCAATAAAAGAATGAAGAAAGAACTTCACATAATCATAAAATATCATGTCTAAATGAAATGCACAAAACAAAAAATGTATGTATCATAACGTTACCCTGGTATAGATCTGTATGCATTTATTTATGTATTTATTCATAACGTTATATTCGTTAACGTTAGATCGTGCATGGCTTTTACATTGAAAAACGTACTTGTCACGTGGTTCCGTTCTCCATTCTTCACGTCAAAAACGAAAAACGAACTATCAAAACGTACACGGACCAAAATCGGACCATTATTTACTCCTTTTTTTCATTTGATTCTGACACCAAAAATATGAAAAACAGCTCCGTATTTAAGTTTTTTCTATTTTGATTTCAAACGGAAATAGGAAAACACCTTGTATTTCCATTTTAGTTCGTTTTTCGTATTTCCGTTTGAAACGAAAAACGAACTATCAAAACGTGCACGGACCGTAGACATACTTTGTGTATATAGTGTGTGTGTGGTGTTACGCTTGTGCTTACTTGCTTTCTCCGTCATGCTGTTTCTATGCATGCGTGTGTGTGTGCACTACATGCTTACTTCCTGTGTCATTTGTGTTGTGTGTGCGTGTGTGTGTGTGTGTGCGTGCGTGCGTTCTAAAGGATGTTAAGTTACACAGACGAGATTGTTTAGCTCCCCAAACGACACTATCGCAATTCACAAACACCCCACCCCCCTTGTGGATTTATACTGATGAAATCAGGCTTAACACACGCAACCCCCCCCCCCCCCCCCGCCCCAGATGGATTCTGGGACACTCAAGGGTGTGAAAGTTTTCCCCTAGCCCCACCCTAGATTGTTACCGTCAGCTGTTGTTTTGGTTTTGGTAACCGCAACAAATCACTCTCCTCACTCTCTCACTCTCTCCCTCTCACACACTCCTATGACCCCCCCCCCCCCTGAACAGATGGGGTCTGAATATCAAACCTCCCCCTCTTTTTAACCCCTTAGCACTAGTCCCACAGATCAAGCTGGTGTTAAGCTGTGGCTGTATTGAGCTTGTGTAGTATTACTACACTACTGCAGGGCTGGTGTTGACTTACACGTCTCCAGTGGGTGAGGCCGGCCGGCGGGTTAAATAAATAGAGTGGCGTTGGTTGGCAGCAGCGTGAGATCAGTCGGGTTGATAGGAGCGACGCAGATTCTGGCTGACGGCCTTTTGACATGATGTCATGGCTATTGGGCTGGAGCTATAGTTCTTTCTCACACACACACTCTCTCTCTCATCTTCTCTCTCTCTCTCTCTCTCTCTCTCTCTCTCTCTCTCTCTCTCTCTCTCTCTCTCTCTCTCTATCTGTCTCTCTCATCTTCTCTCTCTCTCTCCCTCTCTCCCTCTCTATCTGTCTCTCTCTCTCCCTCTCTCCCTCTCTCTATCTGTCTCTCTCATCTTCTCTCTCTGTCTCTCTCGCCTTCTCTCCCTTTCTGTATCTGTCTCTCTCATCTTCTCTCTCTCTCACCTTCTCTCCCTCTCTCTCTATCTGTCTCTCTCATCTTCTCTCTCTGTCTCTCTCGCCTTCTCTCCCTTTCTGTATCTGTCTCTCTCATCTTCTCTCTCCCTCTCCCTCTCTCGCCTTCTCTCCCTCTCTCGCCTTCTCTCCCTCTCTCTGTCTTCCTGTATCTGTCTCTCTTCCTCTTCCTCTCTTTGTCTCCCTCTCTCTCTCTCTCCCCTCCCTCTGTCTCTCCCCCCCCCTCTCTCCCTCTCTCTCTCTCCCTCCTCTCTCTCTCTCTCCCCTCTCTCCCTCTCTCCCTCTCTCTCTCCCCTCCCGCTCTCCCTCTCTCTCTCCCCTCCCTCTCTTTGCACCAAGGCAGACTGTAGTAGACCTGCAGCTTAATCCACACAGCAGCAGCAGCCGGGCTGTCACTCTCCTCGCTTTTTGGGAAAGAGTGTGAGTGTGAGAGAGGGAGAGAGAGGGAGGAGAGAGAGAGGGAGAGAGGGGGGGGAGAAAGAGAGAGGGGGGAAAGAGAGAGGGAGAGAGAGGGGGGAAGAGAGAGGAGAGAGAGGGGGGAGAGAGAGAGAGGGAGAGAGGGGGGGGGGAGAAAGAGAGAGGGGGAAAGAGAGAGGGAGAGAGGGGGGGGGGGGGGAAAGAGAGAGGGATGGAGAGAAAGAAGGGAGGAAGGAGTTTTTCCACCACAGATGGGAGACACAGTAGACCTCCCCTCTGATTTTCCAACACATTCTTCAGTTGGTTTTACTCACGCGCCGGTATGTGCTCTGCGTGTGCGTGTATGTGCTCTGTGTGTGCGTGTGCTCTGCGTGTGTGTGTGCTCTGCGTGTGCATGTGCTCTGCGTGTGTGTGTGTGCTCTGCGTGTGCGTGTGCTCTGCTGTGTGTGTGCTCTGCGTGTGTGTGTGTGTGCTCTGCGTGTGCGTGTGCTCTGCGTGTGTGTGTGTGCTCTGCATGTGTGTGTGCTCTGCGTGTGTGTGTGCATGTGCATGCATGTATATGTGTGCATTTGTGTATACGTGTCTCCCATGTTTTCGCCAGTGTGTTAATGTGCCTTTATGTTTGCGCCCATGTATGTGTGAATGTTTCCCTGTGTGTGTGTGTGTGTGTATTGTGTGTGTGAGTGTGTGTGTAGGTGTGCGTGTTCTTGTCAGATGCCCAATGCTTCACCAGCTGTCCATTCAGGACCCGGGGGGGGGGGGGGGGGGGGGGCACTCCGTCTCTCTGTCAGACTCACTCAGAGACGGAACAGGAGAGGAAACTTAGTGGGGAGTCCTGTCTGTCTGTCTGTCTGTCTGTCTGTCTGTCTGTCTGTCTGTCTGTCTGTCTTTCACTGTGTGTCTGTCTGTCTGTGTGTGTGTGTGTGTGTGTGTGTCTCTGCTCCTAATGAAGATGACCAGTGGTTATTAACGTGTGAGACGTGGCTGCGGCAAATCAAATTAATTAGCCTCCCAATAGACAGTTAATCTGATAGACATCCTGGCAGCAGAGAGAGAGAGAGAGAGAGTGAGAGACACAGCACCGTGACGGGGGAGAGAGAGAGAGAGAGAGAGAGAGAGAGAGAGAGAGAGAGAGAGAGGAGGAAGCAGGCGGCCATATGTTTTAACCACTACTAATGCCCCCCCCCCCTCTGTCTTCCTCCCCAGCAGCCAAAGGACGCAGCAGCAGCAGCTCGGAGCTCCGGCCTCAGTCCATGTTCCTCCCGGGACAGTACTCCACGCTGGGCCGAGTCGGGAGCGTCGCCATCGCCAGCAGCTCCGCTGCCCTCCGGCGCTCCGACACGCGGGACTCGGGCTGCCAGACGGAGACGGTGAGGGTGGTGCCCCCGTCCATGCGGAGGATCCGCGCCCAGCGGGGGCAGGGCATCGCCGCGCAGATGGCGGGCATCTCCGCCTCGTCCTCCACGGGCAGCATCTCCGGCATCTCCAGCATCGACTGCTCCTCGTCCTCCGGGACGCTCGGCGCGCTCGCACCCCCCCCGGGGCCCCACGTGAACGGAGACGCCTCCTCGCGCTTCTTCCACAGCCTGCCGCGGCACGGCGCCCGCGTGTCGCTGAGCGCCGACCCCGTCTACTGCAGCACGCCTGTCGGCTCGTCTGAGGCGCCGCCACAGCACCCGAGGCAGATCGGCCGGCTCCGCGCCGACGACACGGTGGTGCACCTGAGGAACGCCCCGGCCCGGACGGGCCCCCCGCCCCCGCGGCCCAAGTCCCAGGAGGTGCGGGGGGGCGGGTGCCAGACGGGCGACTGGGCCGGCGGCCCGGCCTGCACGGTGTCGCCACACGCCGCCTACTCCACCTCCATCATCCCCAACGCCACCATGTCCAGCTCGGCCGAGGTCATCGCCCTGCACACCCACAGCAGCTCCCCGACCTCAGCCTACCCCCCCGCCGCCGCCAGGCCCCTCAGCCTGGCCGACTCCGTGACCTTCGCCCACGGCTCCACCCCCGCCCGCTTGCCGCGCGTAGAGCCCCCGGCCACGCCCCCCAGCGAGTCGGGCCACTCCGACGGCAGCAGCAGCCGCGCCCCGGACTGCGGCCCGGAGGGAGAGGGGCGCTGGATCTACGACACGCCGGAGAACAACGTGGTGGCCGCGCCCCCCCCCCGCCGGCCCCCCCTCCTCACCTCCAGCTGCTCCACGCCCGTCGACCTGGAGCTGTCGTCCCCCCGCACCACCACGGACTCCAGCTCGCTGTACTCGCAGGACAACGACGGCTACTTCACCTCCATGCACCTGGACTCGGGCCTGCGCGCCTCGCGGAGCCACGGCAGCGGGCAGACCAACCACGGGGCGTGCGGGCGAGCCTCCAGCAGGCACAGCATGTACGAGTGCCGCGAGGCGGCGGAGGACGAGGGGGTGGACGAGGGGGACGGGGCCAGCCTGTACAGCGCGGGGGGGGGGTCGGGCACGCTGTCCCGCAGCATCTCCCTCCGCAAGTCCAAGAAGCCCCCGCCGCCCCCGGCGCGCACCGACTCCCTCCGCCGCAAGCCGGGCAGCAAGAAGAAGCCCCTGGGGGGGGTGAGCGCCGTGGGCGGGGGCGGCGGGGCCGTGCTCAACGAGACGCTGATCGCCAGCCTGCAGCAGAGCCTGCAGAGGGGGCTGCGGCGCCCCGGGGGGGAGAAGGGCGCCTCCCCCTCCTCGCCCTCCCACAGCCCCAGCAGCGACTACGACATCGACGACGACGACCCCTGGATGCGGCCGCGGAGCCACAGCAGCGTGAGCGCCGCCAGCTCCTCCACCGCCACGGGGGGCGCCACCACCGCCAACAACAACCACAACGTGTACTCGCTCTGCCACGTCACGCCGGCGCACAGCGACACCAGCAGCCTGCGCTCCGACTACGCCGAGTCCTGGGGCTACTACATGGACTACCCCCCCCGGAGTAACCACCAGGGGGACCAGGGGTTAATAACGCAGGCCCCCTCCTCTGCGCATCACCCCGTGCCGGCTAACGCGGCGGCTAACGCTGGGCCTCACGGGGCCGAGCTCCAGAACGGAGGTGGCGGGGGGGTCCACCACCACGGCTCCCAGAGCGGCCAGGCCGCGGGGGGCGGGGGGGAGGAGGAGGAGGGGGGCGGCGTGGCGGTCAACAAGCCCAAGACCTCGTCTCCCGACAGGATCCACCGGCTGACCTCGCCCTCCAGCGGCTACTCCAGCCAGTCCAACACGCCCACGGCCGGCACCCCCGTGCCCTGCGTCGCCCGGTCCATGTCCCCGTCGGGGGGGCGGCCCAGGCCCCGGGTGCCCGAGAGGAAGTCCTCCCTGCTGTCCTCCGTCTCCGTCTCCTCCTCCTCCACCTCGCTGTCCTCCAACACCTCCGACTCCCTCAGGAGCTGCGGCCCCCCGCCTCCCCGCCCTTCTCCCCCCCCACCCTGCCTCCGCCCTACCCTCCGCCTCTGCCCCCCTCGGGCGCCGCCCCCCCGTGCTCTCCTCCCCCCCCTCCCCCGTTGCCCGCCACCCCGCAGGGCTCCCCCATGAAGAGCCCCCCCTGCTCCACCTCCTCTCCGGAGTTCCCCCCCCCTCCTTCCCCCGAGTCCTTCATCCACAACACCAGCTCCTCCTTCAACGGGAGCCTCAGCCCTCCTCCTCCCCCCCTCCCCCCCCACCCCCACCTCCCTTCCCGACCCTGGGCCCCTGTCTGCCCCCTCCTCCTCCCCCTCCCCCGCTGCCCGCCCTCGCCCCGCCCGCCTCCTCCTTCAGTCTGAAGGTGAGGAGATGCGGTAAGTCCACCGGGGGGCCCGTTGTCGCCGGCGGCCCCGTGTCGCCCAACAAGCCCCTGATCATCACGGCCTCGGCGCTGCAGAGCGTCCGGCTCCGCCCGGGGGCCAGCCCCACCAGGGGGGGTATCGACGTGATGTCGCCCAAGCCCCTGATCACCGCCACCGCGCTGCAGAGCGTTCAGCTCCGCTCGGTCAGGCGGCCGGAGAGGCGGGTGAACGGCCACACGGACCATACCACCACCACCACCCAGGCTCAGGGGACGAGGGGGGCGGACTTACTTCGGGCCCTGAAGCCCCAGAGTCTAGAGAAGTCTCTAAAGCTGGAGGCTCCCACCGCCGCGCCGGCTGCCCTGATGGACTGCTCCTCCCGCCTGGACGTGGCCCCCTCACAGAGGACCCCCATGACCAGGCTCCCGGAGCAGCTGTCGGCGCGGGACCACGGGCCAGATGGCCTCATCGTCCTCCTCACCGGGAAGCAGCCGGAGGCACAGAGCCACGTCCTCTCGAACGGCCGAGCCGTGGAGGAGGAGGAGGAGGAGGAGGAGGAGGAGGAGGAGGAGGGGGAGGAGGAGGAGGGTCCCAGGAGCTCCCCGGTCCAACAGAGACCTCCTCCTCCCGCTGTCTCCAAGAAGCCCAGACTCTCCTCCTCCCTCGTCGTGCCCTCGGCGTTCACCCCCCAACCCACCGCCGCCGCCGAGCCGACACCGGCCCCCCCCGCTCGACCCGACAACACGACCGCGGGAGACGAGGTGGACGCTCCTAGAAGGGAGGAGGAGGAGGAGGAGAGGAAAGAGAAGAAGAGTGAGGGAGAGGTGGAGGAGGTGGTGTTAGAGGAGACTCTGACGGAGAGCAGGGAACCGTCCCCAGAGCCCCAGCCCCCGGCCCCCACCGCCCCCCAGGAGACACGCCTCACCCCGGAGCAACGCAGCAGCGAGGAGGAGGAGGAGGAGGAGGAGGAGGAGGAGGAGGAGGAGGAGGAGGAGGAAGATGATGCAGACGGGGCCAGCAGCACCACGGGGTCCGTCAGCTCCAAGGAGGAGGACAGCGGTGAGTCCCTGATAGAAATAGTCGCATAACAGGCTGTTTTGGAATCCAGTCCAACTGGA
>NC_140169.1:143915027-143966231 GCF_963971535.1 Notolepis coatsorum | reverse complement strand
ATCCAGTCCAACTGGAGTTTGAATTCCTATAATTATGCCCGTCTCTAGAAAATAGAAACGTACAAATCGTGAAAGAGATTGAATTTCAAACGATATTTTTCCAGGCCCTGATAATACGTTAGAAATCATGATTTCCCCCATATTAAAGGGTACGTTTATTCTCATGCTCCTGATTGGTTAGTAGCAGCGGTGCTGGGCAGCCAGCCGTGTGGTTAGTAGGGAGCTAGCTGGTCTCGGTGCCCGTCTGCCACAGCTTAAAGCCTGGAGCTCTGCCCCGTGTGCCCAACCCTTCCACGGCCCAGCTGCAAATCCCTCCTCAGGCAGTGGACTGAAAGAAGGCAGGTTAACCTTCTGTAGTGTGGTAGTGAAAGGGTTAACCTTCTGTAGTGTGGTAGTGAAAGGTTAACCTTCTGTAGTGTGGTAGTGAACGCGTTAACCTTCTGTAGTGTGGTAGTGAAAGGGTTAACCTTCTGTAGTGTGGTAGTGAAAGGGGTTAACCTTCTGTAGTGTGGTAGTGAAAAGGTTAACCTTCTGTAGTGTGGTAGGGAAAGTGTTAACCTTCTGTAGTGTGGTAGGGAAAGGTTAACCCTTTGTAGTGTGGTAGTGAAAGGGTTTAAGAAGCACGTCTAGGAACAAGGCGATTATAGTTTGGGGGGGGGATCATTAGCCGGGATTATTTTTTTATTTATAAAAAAAACTGCGATGCGGTCGTTCTCGGGGACACAAGCTTCTCCGCGGTGTCGCGATCAGAGACGGTGGAACTCCGACCACTTCAGCTTTGTGATCTCAACTTCAACTTAGCATGTCGCTAATGGCCCGGTCGATAACCCTGTGTATCCGCCCCCCCCCCCCCCCCCCACACGCGGTGCTACGGTAGCGTTAGTCCAGCCGGCCGCCCCTAAATCTGTCAGCAGATTGACATTGAGACGGCGTGCGGTTCATACCTGCCTCCTCCTCCTCCTTCTCCCCCTGGGAGAGGGGGCTTAGTGAGGGACACCACTGCCGCAGTCGCCTGGGCTTATCCTCTCTCTCTTTCTCTCTCTCTCTCTCTCTCACCCACTCGTCACTCACTCCCTCCCTCCCTCTCTCCCCCCTCATCCCTCTATCTCTTGCCATGGTTTATATGCAGCACTCTTTTGCTGCTCTCCCCTCCCTTTCCCCCCCTTTTATCTGGCCTCAGTATGCCTTCTCTCTCTCTCTCTCTCTCTCTCTCTCTCTCTCTCTCTCTCTCTCTCTCTCTCTCTCTTAGGCTCTTAGCTCCGCCTCCTACCATCCATCCTGAACTATCTATTTTCTCCCCGCTCTTCTCTTTTTTCGTCTCTCTCTCTCTCTCTGTTCTATTCTGCTACTTTTCTTTCTCTCTTTTTGTGTTTCTTTATCCGCTGTCTCCATCTCTCATACTCTCTCCATATCTCTCTTTCTCTCTCTCTCCATATCTCTCTTTCTCTCTCTCCATATATCTCTCTCTCTTTCTCTCTTTCTCTCCCTCTCTCTCTCTCTCTCTGTTAGGTAAGGGAAGGAAGGGGGAAGTTTCCCAGGGGAGATGTGTTTAGAGGATGGAGGGAGGAGGAGGAGGAGGAGGAGGGGGCAGGGGAGGGGCCAACCGTATCGGAGGGGAGGCAGAGGGAGGGAACGCGGGGGAGGGGTGGAGCGTAACGTGAGAGTGCCTGCAGCGAGCGAGGCATTCGAAGTGCAGACGAGAGAGGAGGAGGAGGAGGAGGAGGAGGGAACGAGAAGAAGCAGAAGTATAGAGGAGAGAGAGCGAGAGAGAGAGAGAGCGGAGAGGGGGACTTATTAAGACGCAATGTAAGAGGAACACCTTCATATCGATTCATATTCCATAGGTTCCCGTGTTACTGCTGTAGAATGATAGATTTCCGACCAGCGTTGTGCGTGTGTGTGCGCGCGCGCGCGTGTGTGTGTGCGTGCGCGTGTGCGTGTGTGTGTGTGTGTCTGTTAACTCCGGTCACTCGCTCCGGGACACCTGCTATAGGACGAAGAGCAACCTGTGTGCAGACATGTGTTTTAGCACTGAGCGTTCCTGTCTATCTAACGTGTGTGTGTGTGTGTCTATCTAACATGTGTGTGTGTGTGTCTATCTAACGCGTGTGTGTGTGTCTATTTAACGTGTGTGTCTATCTAACATGTGTGTGTGTGTCTATCTAACATGTGTGTGTGTGTATCTAACATGTGTGTGTGTGTCTATCTAACATGTGTGTGTCTATCTAACGTGTGTGTGTGTGTCTATCTAATGTGTGTGTGTGTGTCTATCTAACATGTGTGTGTGTGTCTATCTAACATGTGTGTGTGTCTATCTAACATGTGTGTGTGTGTGTGTCTATCTAACATGTGTGTGTGTGTGTCTATCTAACGTGTGTGTGTGTGTCTATCTAACATGTGTGTGTGTCTATCTAACGTGTGTGTGTGTGTCTATCTAACATGTGTGTGTGTCTATCTAACGTGTGTGTGTGTGTCTATCTAACATGTGTGTGTGTCTATCTAACGTGTGTGTGTGTCTATCTAACATGTGTGTGTGTGTCTATCTAACGTGTGTGTGTCTATCTTAACGTGTGTGTGTGTGTGTCTATCTAACATGTGTGTGTGTCTATCATGTGTGTGTGTATCTAACATGTGTGTGTGTGTCTATCTAACGTGTGTGTGTCTATCTAACATGTGTGTGTGTGTGTCTATCTAACATGTGTGTGTGTGTGTCTATCTAACATGTGTGTGTGTCTATCTAACGTGTGTGTGTGTGTCTATCTAACGTGTGTGTGTGTGTCTATCTAACGTGTGTGTGTGTGTGTGTCTATCTAACGTGTGTGTGTGTGTGTGTCTATCTAACGTGTGTGTGTGTGTGTGTCTATCTAACGTGTGTGTGTGTGTGTCTATCTAACGTGTGTGTGTGTGTGTGTGTGTGTCTATCTAACGTGTGTGTGTGTGTGTGTGTGTGTGTGTGTGTGTGTGTGTGTCTAATGTGTGTGGTTGTGTCTCAGGTGAGGTGTTCATCTAGTGTGTGTGTGTGTGTGTGTGTAGTTGTGTCTCAGGTGAGGTGTTCATCTAGTGTGTGTGTGTGTGTGTCTATCTAATGTGTGTGTGGTTGTGTGTGTGTCTATCTAACGTGTGTGTGTGTGTGTGTGTGTGTGTGTGTGTGTGTGTAGTTGTGTCTCAGGTGAGGTGTTCATCTAGTGTGTGTGTGTGTGTCTATCTAATGTGTGTGTGGTTGTGTCTCTCAGGTGAGGTGTTCCACTCCAGCTCGTCCTCTCCGGTCCCCAGCGGGTGGCGTCAGGGGGACATGGTGACCCCCACTCGACCCCGCACCACAGAGGACCTCTTCGCCGCCATTCACAGGTGGGACACAGTACAGTAGCCACTCCCCCCCCCCCCCCCCCCCCCCTCCGGTCCCTCCACATCTGTCTCCCTCTCTCTTTCTCTCCTTCCATGTTTTTCCGTGCCCCCACTCTCGACGTTTCCAGTACGTTCTCGTTTGACATCGCTTTGTTTTGTTCTTTCCTCCTGTGTTTTCCCGTCACTCTGTGCCTTTTTTGTGTCATCCTTTCCACCGCCTCTGTTTGTTGTTACGACCCTCCTCCTCCCAGAGAGCCCCCCCCCCCCCCCCCCCTCGGACACGCCCCTCTCCCCATAAACCACGACACGTCACCCTTAACCCCCCGGCTCCTCGCCTCCATCTTACCTCTCAGCCCATCAGTCCTCTCTGCTCTCCCCTCCTCCTCCTCCTCCCCCTCCTCCTCCTCCTCCTCCTCCTCCTCCTCCTCCTCCTCCTCCTCCTCCTCCACCCTCCCTCCATCCCTCCCTCAGTCATAACTTTAGTCAGGGCCGTACCATCTGCTAAGCGTACGCATCCGTCACGCGGCCGGCCTCTGGAGTCTTGGCCAGAGAGAGAGAGAGGGAGGGAGAGAGGGGGGGAGAGAGAGAGGGGGAGGGAGAGAGAGAGAGGGGGGGGGAGAGGGAGAGAGATTCTCTGCTCTCGGTCTGTCAAGGCCAAGAAGACACTGGCTCTGGAGGAAATGAGAGAGGAGTCCAGTCGGTTGTTAGCGTAACCATGTTAGCGTAGCATCATCACTCTCAGTGGGTGAACGGGAGGCTGTTCCTTCATTCATTATTAAGCCGTTTGACAACCCTCTGGCCCTAATCTAGGTTAGACTCTGGGAGAGAGTCAGTCAGTCTCTCTTCTCTCTCTCTCTCTCTCTCCCCCTCTATCTCACCATCTCCCTCCCTCCATCTCTCTCTTCCCCCTCCCTCTCCCTCTCTCTCTCTCCCTCCTCCCCCTCCCTCTCCTCCCCCTCTCTCCCTCTCTCCCTCCTCCCCCTCCCTCTCCTCCCCCTCTCTCCCTCTCTCTCTCTCCCTCCTCCCCCTCCCTCTCCCTCTCCTCCCCCTCCCTCCCTCCCTCTCTCTCCCTCCTCCCCCTCCCTCTCCCTCTCCTCCCCCTCCCTCCCTCCCTCTCTCTCTCTCCCTCCTCCCCCTCCCTCTCCTCCCCCTCTCTCTCCCTCCCTCTCTCTCTCCCTCCTCCCCCTCTCTCTCCCTCCTCCCCCTCCCTCTCTCCCTCCCTCTCTCTCTTGTACACACTGTTCTATGCTGCCTATGCATTATGTCCGCTCATATATATGATGTAAACCTGCGTACGAACTTCAACAGCAGCACTGCTACCATCAGGAAACTCTTCACACAGGCAGACAGTGTGTGTGTCCTAGCAGACAGTGTGTGTGTCCTAGAAGACAGTGTGTGTGTCCTAGAAGACAGTGTGTGTGTGTGTCCTAGAAGACAGTGTGTGTGTCCTAGAAGACAGTGTGTGTGTCCTAGAAGACAGTGTGTGTGTGTCCTAGAAGACAGTGTGTGTGTGTGTCCTAGAAGACAGTGTGTGTGTCCTAGAAGACAGTGTGTGTGTGTCCTAGAAGACAGTGTGTGTGTCCTAGAAGACAGTGTGTGTGTCGGTGGTACGGAGGCTGAGTTTAACGAGGGTCACAGGATTTCATTTCACAGGACTTTATTTCCTCTGGCTTTCAATTGAAGACTTATATATATATATATTATATATAGCGCCCGCCGACGTAATGTGTGTGTGTTTGAGTGTGTGTGTTTGAGTGTGTGTGTGTTTGAGTGTGTGTGTTTGAGTGCATGTGTTTGAGTGCATGTGTTTGAGTGCATGTGTTTGAGTGCGTGTGTTTGAGTGTGTGTGTTTGAGTGTGTGTGTTTGAGTGCATGTGTTTGAGTGCGTGTGTGTTTGAGTGCATGTGTGTTTGAGTGCATGTGTGTGTGATCGAGTGCATGTGTGTGGTCGAGCGTGTGTGTGTGATCGAGTGCATGTGTGTGTGATCGAGTGCATGTGTTTGAGTGTGTGTGTTTGAGTGCATGTGTTTGAGTGCGTGTGTTTGAGTGCATGTGTTTGAGTGCGTGTGTTTGAGTGCATGTGTTTGAGTGCGTGTGTTTGAGTGCATGTGTTTGAGTGCGTGTGTTTGAGTGCATGTGTTTGAGTGTGTGTGTTTGAGTGTGTGTGTTTGAGTGTGTGTGTTTGAGTGCATGTGTTTGAGTGTGTGTGTGTTTGAGTGCGTGTGTTTGAGTGCATGTACGTGTTTCAGTGCATGTGTGTGTGTTTGTTTGAGTGCATGTGTTTGAGTGCATGTGTGTGTGTTTGAGTGCATGTGTGTGTGGTCTAGTGCATGTGTGTGTGATCGAGTGCATGTGTTTGAGTGCATGTGTGTGTGTGTTTGAGTGCATGTGTGTGTGGTCTAGTGCATGTGTGTGTGATCGAGTGCATGTGTTTGAGTGCATGTGTGTGTGTTTGAGTGCATGTGTGTGTTTCAGTGTGTGTGTGTGTGTGAGTGTGTGTGTAGGTGTGTGTGTGTGGTCGAGTGCATGTGTGTGTGATCGAGTGCATGTGTTTGAGTGCATGTGTGTGTGTGTGTGGTCGAGCATGTGTGTGTTTGAGTGTGTGTGAGTGTGTGTGTAGGTGTGTGTGTGTGGTCGAGTGCATGTGTGTGTGATCGAGTGCATGTGTTTGAGTGCATGTGTGTGTGTTTCAGTGTGTGTGTGTGTGTGTGTGTGGTCGAGCGTGTGTGTGTGTGTGTGTGGTTGAGTGTGTGTGTGTGTTTCAGTGTGTGTGTGGTTGAGTGTGTGTGTGTGTTTCAGTGTGTGTGTGGTTGAGTGTGCTCATGTGGCCTGTATCAGTAATCGAATGGGTTTAATTAAATGTGTGTCCTGTGTGTCTGTCGGTGTGGAGCTCTGCGGCCCTCGTCTCCTCCTCCGCTGCCAGAGGAAGGTCCTCTAGGGCCTCAAACACAGGTGTCAACCGTGATCATCTCTTCTATGCAACACAAGTCCCATTGTAACATAATAATTTTTGTTCTTGTTTACAAACAAGAATAATCTAATATTCTTGTATTAGATGAGATGAGGTTGAATCCCCGGTATGTTCAGGTTAACCCTTTCACTACCACACTACAGAAGGTTAACCATTCACTACATTTAGTCATTTAGCTGACGCTTTTATCTGGAGGTTAACCGTCTCTGTAGCGTGGTTGTGAAAGGGTTAATCCTTTGTCACGTGGTGGCGGTGAAAGGGTTATTAACCTTCTGTATTGTCGCAGTGAAAGGGTTATTAACCCGTTGGCGGTGTGGTTGTGAAAGGGTTAAATACCGGTCTGCGCGACTGCTTCCGGGTTTCTCAAGCGCGTCGTGAAATGATTGCGTCTGACGTTAGTTCTGGTCAGACTAAGAGAGAACATGCCTCTGGATCCAGAGGGGGGGGGGGGGGGTGAGCAGCACCACAGAGCTGTGTAGGCTTCACCTTTCCCCCCCCCCTCATCTCCCAGAACACCCAGTGCAGCGTTTAGGACCGTTAGAACCGGTCTTTCCGTTAGAACCGGTCCCATTTGATCCCTCGTTAAACCGCGCAGCTCGGTCTTAGTCCACCAGGACGTTCTCAGTTGATTAGTCTAGTGCAACGGTTCCCAAACTTTTTTGGCCGTGCACCCCCTGTCACCTCCCGACCTAGCTGACGCACCCCCCCAATGGGTTTCTGTTAGAAAAAATTGTTGCTGGTCTCCGTGCACAGATGAAGCACACCTGTGTCAGACACGCCCGAGACATTATTGTTTATTATTATTATTAAAACGTACGTTTTTTATTAAAACGTTTCTTGAATTTCATGATTTACACAGTGAAAATCCCCATTTGAAATAATGTATATTAGTTATATTTATTAGGCATAAAAAAAAATTGTTTGGTTCCTGTTGGTTGTCAGTTAAGGCCATGAGTAGGTAGGGAATTTATAAATTTTTTTATTTTATCTCTTCCCACGGCGACTATGGATAGGGAATTTCTTTATTTAATTAAAATATTCACGACAACATGGATGCATGTACTCTGCCAGCATGTTTAATATCCATAATACTAAAGGTTTGACTAAGATTTTAATGACATTTTATTGTAAAAAAATATCAAATTATTTTTAATTTTTCATGTCACGCACCACCTAGAGGGCGCTCGTGCACAAGGGGTGCGCGCACCACAGTTTGGGAACCACTGTGTTTTGTTTCAGCTTTTCTCCGGACGAGTTACATCCTGAAGAATGACCTCTTTAGTGAGCGTCGACTTTAAAGAGGTCTTTCTGCATCACTGCACTTCACTTCACAGATTGTTCTCCGCTGTGGGAGGGAGTGCAGAGCATCGCGTTGTAATCTCACAGTACGGGGAGTCTCTTATATACATCAAATCAACAAATCTATTAGTGAACACCGGTTTTTTCTTTAGTGGAGGACAAGCCTGCAGTGATGAGGCAACAGTGATGTGTCGACATTAGAGCTGTGGATGTTCACTGGCCTCACGTTTAGATTACCATTCAGCTGATTCGATTCTACGATGCATCTCGATGCAGCTCAATAATATATTACATCCTCAATTGTATAATCTATATTTACTGCACATGGCAACTTTTTCATCAATTGATACAAGCGGTCAGATCAATTTACTTTTATTTAGAAAGTTCTTAAATCAGAATGTCAAAATAAATGTCTTTACTAGTGTCGCATGATACAGATACTAGAAAGGTATCTTGATACCCAGCTGTTAAAATGGTTCAATACTATTTTTTTTTATTAGTATCGGTATTAGTATCAATACTTTTAGAATATTTTCTATGAGTTGAGTGGATGCATCATGACCAGAGCACTAGCTTTAATACTACAATAATAATAATAATATATGGCGGCTACGTGGCGTAGTGGGCAAGGCGCTCGCCACGAATGACGGAGACGCTGGGCTTGCCTGTTCGAGCCCAGCGCTCCACATTGCTTTCAGTTTAGCTGGCCGTCCATACTAATACACATTGGCCGTATTAGGGGGTGGGAAACTGATGGGTGGGGATCGGGCGTTGTGGACAGCGACTCCTACAGGTCGGTTGGTGCGCCTGCGCAGTAGAATCAGGAAGTGTCGGGGGCAGCGTGAGCCTCCCACGCATTACTCCTCGCCACTGAGAGATCGAGCTGCGCAGGTGAAAAGATGCGACTGCTGTTACCTCAAGTACCGGAGGGGACTTGTGCTATGTGTGTCTATTCTGCATCGAACATTGTACATATGTCTATACTGAACACTGTGACCTCATTTTCTACTTCTAAATTACATGCTATACTATGTTATTTGATACTATCTTGTCTAGCACAGTCTCTGGAGCGTAACAGTAAGAAGCATTTTGTATGAAAGTATTCTGTACTTCTGTATGACAACTATTAAAGAAACTTGAAACTTGATTGCAGCCGGCTTGTGGGAGGCAAGAAACAGCGTTCGTGACAGGGGAGGGTTGAATTGGATGATACGAAATTGGGATGGGAGAAAATATATAGAAAATGGGAGAAAAAGTGGATAAAAAAAAATAATAATAATATATTTGATTTGTAGGGCGCTTTATAGTTGTGCAGAAAACCCCAAAGCGCTACATTGTAAAAGAACATAAAAGCTAGCAAGAGAGTAGGGCTGACCCCTATTAATCGATTAGTCGACTAATCGGTCGAAAGGAGCCGTAGTCGACTGGCCAACCTCTTAGTCGAATATAATTAAAAAAAAAATCGTATTAATTCTTTTTTATAAAATGTTTCTATCATTCTTTCCAAAAGAAAAGAGGCACGCATACCAGAGGCTAACTGCCTACGAAAACAGGCACAGAGGCACTGAAAGAGGATTTCACCATCTAATGAACACACTAGACTAGACAAATATCAAGATGTATCCATCAGTGGACCAATTGCATGCTTTTGCAGAGGACAAGAAGCCTTCAGTCGACTCCTTCAGACATTAAAGCACCCCCCCCCCCAGCCCAAATGGAATGATTAAAAATAAAAAAAATAAAAAAAATATTATACTTTTTTTTTGGCGACCAATAGTCGACTAACGGCAAATTTTGGCCAATCCTAGTCGACCATCCAAATCCTTAGTCGGGGACAGCCCTACAAGAGAGTAAAAAAAATTAAGTATTTTAATAATCGATTATGTTGTCACTGCATCGTCCCTGTCCGCATCATGATGCATCTTAGAATCGAGAAACGTCCACACCCCTGGTAGCCATAGCAACCAGACCCCAGCTGCGTTCGGTCAGTCAGGTCAACCCGGTGCTGTTAGTATCACTCTTCATCCATTCTTCTCTCCTCACTCTCTCACCTCTTTCATAGCTCGCCCCCCTCCCTCCCTCCCACCCCTCTCATCTCTCCCCTCCCTCCCTCCCTCCCTCCCTCCCTCCCTCCCTCCCTCTCCCTTTCTCTCTCATCTGTCTCTCCCTCTCACCTCTTTCATAGCTCCCCCTCTCTCTCTCCTTTCCCTCCATCCCTTTCTCTCTCCCCTCTCTCTCTCTCCCTCCCCCCTCTCTCTCTCTCTCTCTCTCTCTCGCTCTCCTTTCTATGATTGAGAGTTGATTAAAACTACATTTTCTCACTTCAGCTTCGACACGAGTCGTTGGCAGGAGTCTCAAAACCAAACATAATACATTGAGCAGAAAGAAATCAATGGGGGCAATAACCTATACGGCCACGGTATGTGTTTACTCACTGGATCGGTACAGAGCTGCCTTTTCTACTCGCCGATCTGTCTTATTGTGTGTGTGCGTGTGTGCGTGTGTGTGTGTGTGTGTGTGTGTGTGTGTGTGTGTGCGCGTGCGTGCACGTGTGCGTGTGTGTGTGTGTGTGTGTGTGTGTGCACTTCAGTAGCTGGAGTGCAATCAGTCACTGGGTGTCAGACTCAGACGCAGAGCTGTCTCGGTTCAGTGCAGTTGTGTGTTTGTTTTTGTGTGTGACTGTGAGAGAGTGAGAGAGTGAGTGAGAGTGAGAGAGAGAGAGAGAGAGTGAGAGAGAGATGGAGAGAGAGGGAGAGAGAGAGAGAGAGAGAGAGAGAGAGAAAAGAAAATGAGAAAAGTCATTTGAGAAAAGTTGTCTGGGAAAGAGAGATGGAGAGAGAGAGAGAGAGGGAGAGAGAGAGATGGAGAGAGATAAAGAAAGCTAGAAAGAGAGAGATATGGGGAAAATAAAGAATATAGTAGAACCAGAGAGAGGGAGAGAGAGAGAGAGAGGGAGATGGAGGGAGAGAGAGAGAGGGAGAGAGAGAGAGAGAGAGAGTGAGAGTGAGAGTGAGAGAGTGAGAGTGAGAGAGAGAGAGAGAGTGAGAGTGAGAGAGAGAGAGATTACGTAATCCCTCTAACCTGTGGGCTGATGCGCTGATGGAACTCTCCAGGGACAGCGTTAGATGGAGGTTGAAATTAGGCCACGTTCCTGCAGTCGACCCCCCGAACTAAGACTGTGTTACTTACTCTCCGCGCCTCTCCTTCGTGAGCCGTCTCCTCTGTCCTCCACCAGGTAGATCTCCTGCAGGTCCTGGGTCTCCTCTGTCCTCCACTATGTTGTCCTCCTTCCTCCTTCACCTTTCATCACCCAAAGTCTTCCTCTCCTTTATCATGAAATCAGCTTTTCATGCCTGTCACTGTCTCCGTCTCCCTGACTCTGTCTCTTTCACTGACTGTCTCTGTCACTCTCTCTGTCTCTGTCTCTGTCTCTGTCTCTGTCTTTGTCACTCTCTCTGTCACTGTCTCTGTCACTGTCTCCGTCTCTGTCACTCTCTCTGTCTCTGTCACTGTCACTCTCTCTGTCTTTGTCTCTGTCACTCTCTCTGTCTTTGTCACTCTCTCTGTCTTTGTCACTCTCTCTGTCTTTGTCTCTGTCACTCTCTCTGTCTTTGTCTCTGTCACTCTCTCTGTCTTTGTCTCTGTCACTCTCTCTGTCTTTGTCTCTGTCTCTCTCTCTGTCACTGGCTCTATCTTTGTCACTCTCTCTGTCTCTGTCTCTGTCACTCTCTCTGTCTTTGTCTCTGTCACTCTCTCTGTCTTTGTCACTCTCTCTGTCTTTGTCTCTGTCACTCTCTCTGTCTTTGTCTCTGTCTCTGTCTCTGTCACTGGCTCTGTCACTCTCTTTGTCTCTGTCTCTGTCACTCTCTCTGTCACTCTCTCTGTCACTCTCTCTGTCACTCTCTCTGTCACTGTCTTTGTCTCTGTCACTGGCTCTGTCACTGTCTTTGTCTCTGTCACTGGCTCTGTCACTGTCTCTATCTTTGTCACTATCTCTGTCACCGTCTCTATCACTGTCTCTGTCCCCTTCCCCTTCTCTTGTCCTTCCTGCAGCGGGGGAATGCAGAACGAGAGCGCCCCCTGGCTAGTGAGGTGCGGAGCGGCAAGTAGCCCCCTATACCTGTTATTGGCCAAGCCCCCGTTTCCTGCGCTAGCTTTCGGATTAGCAGCAAACAATAATCCCACAGCGCAACCCCTGGACTACAGATTAATTCATTAATGCCCAACCCCCCCCCCCCCCCCCCCCCTCCCATCTCTAATCACCAGACCCCCTGCAGCTCTTAGCGCCACGCTTGTTGTGCCCAGGCTCCAGAGTGGGGGTGCTGTGGATGAGCTCGACTGTACCCCCCTGCTGAGCGGAGGCTGAGAACGTCCTCGAGTGATTAAAAGTGCTTTGGGCACTTTTCCCAGTTTTGTCTCGTTGTGGATGAACTCCATTGTAGCCTCAGCGTTCCGGCAGAGAGCTGCAGCGTAGGCAGTTCTGCTGACGTTTCAGAGCCGTTAACATTAAGTATAGAAGATTCAGAGCCCCTCCCCCCTTCCTCTTAACTCCTCCTCACACCTTCAAGCCAATATGCCACTCACCCCCCCCCCCCCCCCCCCCTGTTATTATGCATCATGTGATTAAATGTGGGACTACGTTCAGAGGGGAAGTGTGCCAATCCTTTTTTTTTGTTTTTTTATTACTAAAACTCAACACAAAAGCAAAGCCGGGGACTGGACTTGGAACTCCCCTGGAAGAGAGGCTGTTTCGTCTGGGTTCAGTTGTACGGGCGCCCAGTGATTGCGGCAATGTTTGGATTTTGGCAGAGAAATCCTTAAGTCCACGTGTCGTGTAGACATTCAGCCACTAGATGGTGCTATAGAGCGTCTCTCCAGCCCCGGCTTCTCGTCCTCCTGGTGTCTTCCTCCTCCTCGCTGCTCTCCGTCTCCCTTCAAACCATGTATCCTATTAACCCTCAACGTACCGCGTTACTCCTCCTCCTCCGCACACGTCTCTAACCTCTCTCTCTCCGCCTTCCGTCCGCAGGTCCAAGAGGAAGGTCCTGGGTCGCAGAGAGTCTGACGACGACAAGTCGTCGCGGGGAGGAAGCGGGAGCCAGTCTCCGCAGTCTCCGCCCGTCACCCCGACGGGGACGACGCCCCAAACCCCCCCCGCTGCCCCGGCGGTGTCCTCCTCGCTCCCGCGGCAGACCAGCGCCATCCAGCGCAACCTCCGCAAGTCGGCCACCAGCAGCGACACCTTCAAGGCGCTGCTGCTGAAGAAGGGCAGCCGCTCGGAGACCAGCTTCCGCATGTCGGCCGCCGAGATGCTGCGCTCCACCGCCCCGAGCTTCCAGAGGACCCGCTCCGAGTCGTCCCTCGACCCGCCCCGCCTCGCCTCCTCGCCGTCCTCCTCGCCGCCCACCACGCCGCACGGCAGCCCCTGCGCCTCCTCGCCCAGCCGCAGGGCGGCGGAGGAGTGGAACCGCAACGAGGGCCTGATGACGTTCTCCTCCTCGCCGACGACGACGTACTCCTCGTCCTCCTCGTCGTCGCCCTCGTCGTCGTACCTGAGCGGGATGAAGTACGGCCGGTCGCGCACGCCGCCCTCCGCCGCCAGCAGCAAGTACAACGCGCGCTGTCGCATCCTCAGCAGTCCCATGACGGTCATCTGCGAGCGGGAGGGGGAGCTGGCGGAGAGCGAGGGCGGAGATGCCACCGACGGCGGCGTGTGCCGCGTCCTCCTGGCCACCAGGCCGCACCCCCTGGCCACCAGGCCGCACCCCCTGCTCCAGAACTCTAATGGCACTTTATCTGAGGAGAGCAGCAGCTAAGGACAGGAAGTAACAAGCACCGCCCCCTGGGTACAGGGGAGCTGAACTCATTCGTGGTCGCCAGGGGAAGGGGCCAGGAGGAAGAGCCAATGGGAGGCCCCCGCTAGAGACTCCGAAGCCCTCTCCGAGTCCCACCCCCCTGGGCCCCCAGGAGGTCCTGTCGGGCCGTGGGTCTGGTTCTGAGGACGCGGGCCCCCCGTCAGGCCCTGCTGTGTGGTCCGACGTGTGCCTGACCACGGACCAGGATATAGTCCGTCTGAAGTGGAGAACTGGTTCAACTGCAGCTTTTCAAGACTTGAGATTCTCACTTTCTTCTTTTAACGACTTGCCGATTTTGTGTTATAAGAAAAAGTTATCTTTTATAGTCCCCTTCTTTCCAAGCCTGGTGTTTTTTTTTCGAGTTTGTTTGATCGAATTGTTTCGCTTCATTCTGTTAGAGCTTCTGGCCGGTTCTCATCATAGTAACGCAGAGGTCCCTTTTAGTTTGAGAGAGGTTTCTCCGAGGACTTGGGTAACGAGGGCGGCGCGCTGGAGTGATGTGAAGGAGTTGAAAGGTGACGAGTTTGTTTGTTTGAATTGGCTGCTGTGGCGCTAAGTAAGTAGCTCTACGGGAGTGGAGCGTGGAGGGGGGGGAGCTCACCTCGTCTTATCCACTCCGCTCACCGCTTCTCTCCCGTTAGCTTTAGAGAGCGCTTTTCGAAAACCACGTGGCTCGCACGAGTGTTGAAAACAGCCTATACCGTCGAACGAACCCCCCCCCCCCCCCCCCCCTTTCTCTTTGAATTCAGTGGTTTAGTTTGCTAAGGCGAGTGTTTTCGACGGGGGAAAGGCCGGGGGCTCGGTGCTGCCCCCTAGAGGAGGAGCAGGACGAGGCGTCCAGTGGACAATAGCCGGGCCTTCGTCGGCGCGGCGCACCGGCAGTAACAGTGGGTTCACTCTGCGAGGTTCTCAAGGGTGTTTGGATTTTAGTTTGTAGATTTTGCACTGTCCATATATGTTTCCTTTTCTTTGTTTGTTTGTGACATTTAAAAAAGAAAAAGAAAGAAAAATACGTTTAATTTGCTTACGTGTGTTTTATTAAGCCAGTGATGATGTCATGACTCACGTGAAATGAAGTAT
Organism: Notolepis coatsorum; assembly: GCF_963971535.1. Taxonomy (NCBI): domain Eukaryota; kingdom Metazoa; phylum Chordata; class Actinopteri; order Aulopiformes; family Paralepididae; genus Notolepis; species Notolepis coatsorum. Next base: position 143,951,681 of record NC_140169.1, on the reverse strand, counting down.
GAATCTACAAGGTAAAACTAGAAAATGTGTGTCTGTGATCATTTTGGTTACCAAAGAGCTAAACGATTTAACGTAGCCTGCTGTTCCTCCCGATCTCAGGACACGATCTGGACTTTCTTTTGCGATCGATTGCACCGCGGCCCCCGACGCGGACGGTCCTGGGTGTTGAGACGACCCGCTTGAACCCTCTTATTAGCCTCCTAATGCGCTGTGTACCTTCCCGCTAGGTTCCTCCTCCTCTCCTTCCGCGGTTATATATGATTCTGTATGTAAATACATAGAAAATTGTTTTAAGTAACATTTGACTTATTTTCAAAAAGGACTTTGTAAATTTTTAGAGCCCTCTGTTTTTGTCAGAATGGAGTGGTTTCCTTTTTTTTGTAGACTATTTATTTTTTTTAAATAGTGAGGCTACGATGCTATACCTGCTCACAGTCCACGAGCAAACCACTTGCATATTATGCTTTAATCGCATCAAGGCCAACATTTTTAACCTTTTTCTTTTTAGCAGTACTTACTTTTATATATAAAAAAAAAAAACTGTGCTTTAAACTGGGTGGAAAAAGAAGAAGCAATTACATAAAGATAACGGTAATAATAATCCCGCTCGCGTATTTGACTGCCTTTAGGATAATACGTTGTGCAAATACCACCCCGGTGCTTAAAAGCGGCCGAGTAAATGTGGTCTCTGTGAGTCACGGGCGCAAGACTTCCATCACCTCGCTACAGCCTCGCCAGTGCCAGCCATTTAATCACCTGTGACCAAAGTGGCTCGCGGCTCCCTGCTCGGCCAGGATGATTGAGTACCCTGGGCGCGGGCGCATCACGTGACAGGGTGGGAGGGGAAGAGGGGGGGGGGGGGGGGGGGGGAGTATATGAAGTCTCAATCTCGGTGACTTTATGAAGACAGGTCGAGGAGAGGAGAGGGGAGGATTAGGAAATGAAATAGTGGAGGCAGGCTGCTAACCCTCTTCTTGTGTATGTCTGTGTAATAAAACATGGTGATATTTAAAGAGCACGTCTCTGTTTTGTATCTCTCTCTCTCTCTCTCTCTCCCGGCCATCTGCCAGCCCGACGCCGCCACAAGTCACCGCCTCATTAGCGCCGTCGTTGCGAGGCCCGTCATCCAGAAGACTCCCTGCCTCCCTCCCTCCCTCGCTCGCTCGCGCTGAGGGTCATTAGTAACGGCTCTTTACTTCTGGACGTCCCGTTAGGAAACGCTGCATCACGGGCAGCACACACGCCCCGCCCCGCCAGTGGCTCCTGTTGCAGAAACAAACAACCATCATCATCACCGACCTGCTGCTGCACCGTCATATCGCTCTGATTTCCATGACGATGCATAAATGTGACCTTCTCTTCCTTTAGTTTCCTACAGGCTACGTTCACACTGCAGGCAAAAAGTGGCCCCACATCATCAGATTAGTTTGCTCATATGTAGGGTTGGGCACCGAGAACCGGTTCTAATAGGAACCCGGTTCCTAACTTCCGGTTCTGGAACTGGAAGTAACATATTTGCATTTCGATTCTTAAAAAAAAAAAAAAAAAAAAAATTACTTTGTTAATTAATACCCTATAGTTACAGTACAGCAACCAAATTAAACTGTAGTCAACTGACAATGTGAATAGTATGAAAAAAATTAAAGATAAAAAAAATTTATAATAATCTTCTGCGAAATAAGCTGTGACCTGTTTTGACCTGCACCTCAAAGAATCGGAATCGAGAATCGTTTAGAACAGGAATCGAAATGGAGAATCGGAATCGGAACCGGAACCGGAATCGTTCAAATCCAAACGATGCCCAGTCAGTCATATATGTGACTCAGATCTTTTTTTCACAACAGTGTGAACAACAGCACAAATCACATGGAATCGGACCTTTTCAATCCACTTTCATTCATGTGTGGTCCTCCTAAATCAGATACAGATCTGATTTGTTTCAATTAGCTGCGGGTTCCTCTGCATTAAACTAAATTAACCATAAACTGACTTCAGTGTCCTCCGTGTTTAATTACGTCCATCATCATTATTGTTCACTTGTGCATGCGGGTCAGTTCATTGGATACATTAAATAAAAAAATGAAATAATAATAATATTGTGAATAGCCAAACCAAAAAAAATCATATCTGAGCAATAAATCAGAATTGAGACTTAAAGCTTGCGGTGTGAACGTAGCCGTAGAGTCGCCGTGTCCTCGAGCCCCTCCGCGTGGCCCGCTGGTCCTTTATGTAACCTCCACGTGTCGGCAGCATGTCCGGTCCGTGTTCCCGGGAGGAGGACATCAAGCTGCACCCACTCTCAATAAACTCCCCGGGGGGGAGGCTCCAGCTCAGCGGCGTGTTGCTGTCATGTGACTCGTCGTCATCGCTGCTCCACAGACGCCACGCCGTTCATAAGGACTGTGGTCGCGTCGACACATCAATCAACGGCGCTCTCAAGGGGGTGGGGCTTCCCAAAAGGGGGGAGGGGCTATGCACTAATGGGGGCAGGGTCTGTTGGGAGGCAGAACACATGAGAGAGAAAAATATTCCCAAGAGTGCCGCTCCCGCCCACAATCACAATATTGATGTTCCGGTCCCCTGCCCCCCCCCCCCCCCCTTCTCAGGCACTGAGCGTGTTCTATCCCATGTCCTCGGAAGACCCGGCCCCCCATCAGCTTGAGTGTTTTTTCATATAGACTAGTTGCCAGCTACCTAAATAATAATGCATTTTATTTTTAATGCACTTTTCATAATAACATCTCAAAGTGCTACACAGTGTGCAATAGCTGCATAAAACAAACCATAATCCAACTACAAAATGCATTAGAAACAGTAAAGTTAAATGAAAAAGGCCTGCAATGGGGAATGAAAGCAAAGGTATAATAAAACAAGATACTTGTGGCCTAATGATAAGTATGATGAGATATTCCTTTATTGATGCCCTTTGGGGACATGCAGGTGTCATAGCAGCAGGGGGAGGGGAGGTACAGGTATGGGCAGGGTAATAGTAGAAAGACATAAATATAGGCAATAAAATTGGATCGGAATATAAAAATGAGGAAAAATAAACGACACAATATAATTAACTGAATATAAAATGAGGAAAAATAAACTAAATGAAAAATGAAGCACTGCGTTCAATGAAGAAACCCAGTCCCATTGCAAAATAAAAAGATGATCGTGTGTGTGGTGGTGATGGGGGTTAAGTTAAGCAGCTTCTACCCCTCTGCTGTGAGCCTCGTCAACAACAAGGCTCGGACCCCATTGTGTTACATTAACACACCCTTACTGGACTATATATATTTATTATTTATATATACAATCAAAATTCTTCATATTTTTTGCACATTACTGCTCAATTGCACAGCTCGGTTTATTCTAATTAGTGTATATATATACTCAACCACAATTGTACACCCCTGGCCCGTTTTATTTTATATTCTATTGTACTTCTATTTTTAATAGAATAGAAATACTTTACTCATCCCGAGGGAAATTTGCCACAAATCACTCACAGTAAACGGTAAACATTTAGGTAGACAAAAACAAAGTCAAGATTCAAGATTCAAGATTCAAGAGTTTTAATTGTCACGGCATACAGGTATACAATGAAATGCGGCTGGTCTTGCCCGCGACGATGTGCAATACAGTGGTACAACATATAATAGAATCCAATAAAATACAGTGGTACAACATATTAATAGAATCCAATAAACAGTGCAATAAACAGGTACATGGTGTGCCATCTCGGTATCTGTACATTAGTATTTACAGAGCATATAGGACATGCTAGTTAGCTTTAGTAGTGCAATACACTGTTCCTGATGTTATACTATTTTAAGTGGCCTTTCCTCTGGCCATAAGTGTGCGTGTGTGCGGCATGAGTGTTAAAGTGGCTGCTAGTGTGTGAGCGTGCTCAGCGTGCGTGTCGTGTATGTACTTGTGTGTGGATAGTTCAGTTTCTGTGTCTCTCGATGTTCATTGTTCAAGGCTCTGATGGCCTGGGGGAAGAAGCTTAGCCTAAGCCTCTCCGTCTTAGTCTCTAGAATTCGCAGGCGTCTGCCTGACCTCAGCAGCTGGAACAGGCTGTTATTGGGGTGGTGGGGGTCTTTCATTATCCTGCAGGCTCTGGATTTGCACCTCTTGTTGTATAGAGCCTGCAGGGGAGGTAGCGCAATACCCGTGGTACGCTCGGCTGAGCGCACCACACTCTGTAGGGCCTTCTTGTCCTGTGCCGTGCTGTTCCCATACCAGGCAGTGATGTTTCCGGTCAAGATGCTCTCTACAGCTCCTGAGTAGAAGGACTGAAGTATCTTCCCCGATACTCTGAACTTCCTTAACTGTCTCAGGTGGTAGAGGCGCTGCTTCGCTTTCTTTACTACTGTGCCTATGTGTGTTGACCATGTCAGGTCCTCTGAGATGTGGACCCCCAGGTACTTGAAGCTGCTCACCCTGTCCACGGTAGCCCCGTTAATCCTCAGTGGTGTGTGTGTCTCCCGCTGTCCTCTCCTATAATCCACGATCAGCTCCTTGGTTTTACCAATGTTCAGGAGCAGGCTGTTGTCCTGGCACCAACGTTCCAGTACCTCAACCTCCTCCCGGTAGGCCTTCTCGTCGTTGTCCGAGATCAGCCCCACCACCACCGTGTCGTCGGCGAACTTCACAATGGAGTTGGAGCTGAACTTGGCCACACAGTCGTGTGTGTAGAGTGAGTACAGCAGGGGGCTTAGAACACAGCCCTGGGGGGACCCGATGCTCAGGGTGATGGTGTTGGAGGTCTGACCCCCCACCCTGACCGCCTGGGGTCTTTCACTCAGAAAGTCCAGTACCCAGGCGCTCAGGGCGGAGCTCAGGCCTAGCTCGATCAGCTTGTCCACCAGTCTGGTGGGGACTATGGTGTTGAACGCTGAGCTGTAGTCAATGAACAACAGTCTCACATAGCCCCCCTTCTGACGGTCAAGGTGGGAGAGAGTGCTGTGCAGTACCTGGGAGACAGCGTCATCAGTGGACCTGTTTGTCCTGTATGCAAATTGCATAGGGTCCATATCGCTGGGGAGAGAGGCACAAATGTGGTCCTTGACCAGCCTCTCGAAACATTTCATGACCACAGAGGTGAGTGCCACCGGTCTGTAATCATTTGGACATGTTGGGGAGGGTTTCTTCGGTACAGGGATGATGGTAGACATCTTGAAGCAGGCAGGGACTACTGACTCCGCCAGGGATTGATTAAATATGGCGGTGAACATATCGTGAATAAGAATAAAAATAAAATACGGTCCAGGTGGATATACATTTCCTATGTTATGTATGCTGCTTATATTCCATTTGATCTTATTCTACCGTAATTGTCTGTCCGTTAATGTCGCACCAAATGACCAAATCAACTTCCTTGTATGTGCAAACTACTTCTTGGTTCTGATGGAGGGCTGTGGGTGCAGGAGGACATGGTTCTGATGGAGGGCTGTGGGTGCAGGAGTACGTGGTTCTGATGGAGGGCTGTGGGTGCAGGAGGACATGGTTCTGATGGAGGGCTGTGGGTGCAGGAGTACGTGGTTCTGATGAAGGGCTGTGGGTGCAGGAGGACATGGTTCTGATGGAGGGCTGTGGGTGCAGGAGGACATGGTTCTGATGGAGGGCTGTGGGTGCAGGAGGACATGGTTCTGATGGAGGGCTGTGGGTGCAGGAGGACATGGTTCTGATGGAGGGCTGTGTGGGTGCAGGAGGACATGGTTCTGATGGAGGGCTGTGTGGGTGCAGGAGGACATGGTTCTGATGGAGGGCTGTGTGGGTGCAGGAGGACATGGTTCTGATGGAGGGCTGTGTGGGTGCAGGAGGACATGGTTCTGATGGAGGGCTGTGTGGGTGCAGGAGGACATGGTTCTGATGGAGGGCTGTGTGGGTGCAGGAGGACATGGTTCTGATGGAGGGCTGTGTGGGTGCAGGAGGACATGGTTCTGATGAAGGGCTGTGGGTGCAGGAGGACGTGGTTCTGACCGCTACATGGACAGGGTATGACACATGAAACAACAAACAAGACGAGGCCCGGAGGAGACGGGGAGCCGGTGCAGTGAGAGAGTCCGGCTGAGAATGTGATGATGGCTTCCTCAACTCTTTCTTCAGGATCCTGGCAGCGCCGTCCTATTGATTAACGGATGAAAAACTTAAATATTGATATTCTTTATAGTGTCCACAGCGAGAACAGTCCGGCACACACACAGTATAGTTCTCTGACTCGCTGTTCCCCCGTCCGTCGGGCTTAAAGCGCAACGTAATACTCAGAGCGGAGCTGTGCTGTGTATAGAAATGTTTGTATCGATTAATAGTAAGCCGAGCACCTGTATTACATTTCCTATCCGCGCCATTGGTTCACCTCGCTGAACCCACAGAATGGCATTTCGACAGCTCTTACAGTGGACTGTGTGTGTGTGTGTGTGTGTGTGTGCGCACGCGCGTGCCTGCGCTCATCAAAGCAAAAACAGTGTGATGTCTTTCTACATTTCTGCCGAGTGTCTGAACATGATATTGGGAACAAATCCACCTCAAAATAAAGCTGATGACTCGACATGAGTCAACCAGAGAGAGAGGGAGAGAGAGGGAGGGAAAATGCACATGGAGTCGTCCAATGACTTGGGCAGGATTTGCGCCCCCAGCTGCCTGAAGGCCAGGCTCCTCAGAGTGGAGGGCAGTCGAACCCGTGTTTGTTTACCTGTGGGCTTGAAGAAGAACGCAAAGAGGACGTTCTGGGGTTTAAATTAAATAAAAAAAGATGATATAGTCTGGATAAAAACACTGCCCTCAGGAACAAGCAGGCACGGAGCTCACTATATACCGACTGCTGTGGAAAGTAGAAACAATTTATTATTGAAATATTCAATACTCACACATTTGATGGGATTTTATTCATTCAATAAAAAATACACATTACACCATTAATCATCATTTAGAGAAGGAGCACTTCTCCGAGCACTCCGCTGGAAAACAACGGCGATTTCTTTTGTACATAAATGAAGCTCACACATATATCCCAAGGCTCTGAACTGTTTTGCACACATTAATTTAGTTTGACAGTTATTGAGTTAATGAGTTTGAACATGGCCAGCGGTGATGTCAGAGGACACGGAATCCTTGTGTTGTGTTAATTACAGCTTGATGAAATAATGTAGATGGAAAAATGGCAAGCCCTATTGCGACCCTCTATTTCTCCATCTACATCATTTCATTGAGCTGTATATTCAAACTCATTAACTCGCAATAACTGTCAAACTAAATGAATGTGTGCAAAACAGTTTAGAGCCTTGGAACGTGTGTGGGATAATGTGCAATAAAGTGCCCCTTTAACTACGATAAAACATTAATATCCTTTCTTGAATCCAAGCAATAGTCATTTTTACAAGAATAAAAGTGTGTACAGATTAAATGATCAGCGAGGCAGGCGATATCCGTTAAATATTACAGATATAGATGGAATAAGCCATACATAAAGTTAAATGCATACAGAACAAAATTAACTTTTTGACTTACCAGCCATTTGGCTGGTAGATTTTAAAAACTACCAGCCAGGCAGATTTTTTACCAGCCAAAAATTAAAAATAGCTTTTTAGTATATCGCCATGTGTTATTATTACTATATAATACTCTCATATGCTATTTTCAATTAATATCATAAACAACATAAGGAATATTAGCATAATTTTGAGTGGACTGAAGGAATGAGTCAGCGTTAATAGTTTTAAATGCAAATAATTTATTGAAACATAGAAGTGGGGTCGGGGACACACACACTGTTTCAACTCACCACCCCCGCATCATATTGTAGTCTAGTCTGTCTTCAAACTTCCACTCCTCTCGAAACCTTTTTATATTTGAATATCAACATTATCTGTGCATCCTCAGTTTACTACAATATACTCCTCTCCTGAGTCCTGACTAGTGACTTCATCGTCTTTCCAAACGCACGCACACACACAGAGAAAGGGAGAGTGCCCCCCCCCCCCCCCCCCATTTCCCTTTCCCCAGTCCACACTGTCTGCTGTTCTCTATGGCTCTGCCGCTGATCAGGATTAGCTTGTTAGCTTACGCTAACATAACGTTCATTTCGGGCGATGTGGGCATAAAGGAATGGCGACGATGCAATGCATGTTAGATGCATTTGACCCGTTGTGAGAAGAAGAAAAAACCACAGACTTATTTTCGGCTCGCAAAATAGGCGCACTGCTGTGTAGCTCTGCTCTCAGGGAACAAACTTAACTTTTTGACTTACCAGCCATTTGGCTGGTAGATTTAAAAAACTACCAGCCAGGCAGATTTTTTACCAGCCATTGGCGGTTGGCTGGTACTTATTTTGTTCCCTGCATACAGATAGGTAAAACTAATTATATACATCATTATAGGCATATAGTGTTAATGTTAGCTTATGAGTGCTATCAGAATGAAAGCATCCCTTTTCCCTTGAGGCGTATGTGTGTCATACAGTCAAGTCAGGCAAACATGTTACTGGTAGTTGTTATGACAACCCTAACTCCCCTCAAAGACCCTTTTAAGATTCTCCTTTAAATAAGACAGAGTTCACATGTAATTTCTATAATATTGAACAACTCAGTTTCCATTTGTGATTTATATGAAGAACCAGTTAGATACGACTAGTGATGATGTCGTCAAGAGACAAATCCTGGAGCTGCACCATAGACAGTGAATAGTAGAACTCCTGCACCATAGACAGTGAATAGTAGAACTCCTGCACCATAGACGGTGAATAGTAGAACTCCTGCACCATAGATGGTGAATAGTAGAACTCCTGCACCATAGACAGTGAATAGTAGAACTCCTGCACCATAGACGGTGAATAGTAGAACTCCTGCACCATAGATGGTGAATAGTAGAACTCCTGCACCATAGACAGTGAATAGTAGAACTCCTGCATCATAGATGGTGAATAGTAGAACTCCTGCATCATAGATGGTGAATAGTAGAACTCCTGCACCATAGACGGTGAATAGTAGAACTCCTGCACCATAGACGGTGAATAGTAGAACTCCTGCACCATAGATGGTGAATAGTAGAACTCCTGCACCATAGACGGTGAATAGTAGAACTCCTGCACCATAGACGGTGAATAGTAGAACTCCTGCACCATAGACGGTGAATAGTAGAACTCCTGCACCATAGATGGTGAATAGTAGAACTCCTGCACCATAGACAGTGAATAGTAGAACTCCTGCACCATAGACAGTGAATAGTAGAACTCCTGCACCATGACTGTACCCATGGTGCTTTCACTGGGTACATTTCTACATCTCACAACTTCTAGATACATTTTCTGTAGCTATAGTATATTTAAATACAACGCATTTGGCTGCAACGGCTCAAACTAAAACCTATAAGCCCGACGAAGTCAGTCACTAATTAATTGTCAATGAATTATCGACGTGTCACTTGATGACATCACAAATTCAAGCCTCGATGCTCTTCCAGCGTAGGGAGACCGCTGCGGTTGCTTATATGCTGATGGATATCGGCTTAACTGTCCAAGATCATTAGAATAGCACAACGTACAGTCCACTTTAGGGTGGATTTTCCCTTTTTTTTTTTAAGGAGCTGTATTGTTTTGTTAAAATACGTGTTAAATAGCTCTACATTCTGACAGCCATCACTGATTATACATTACAATCACATTGTGTGTTTGTGCGTTTTGTAACCACAGTGCTTGTAAATCAGTGCACTCACAATCATGCACCACAGACAGACGTGCGAGAGGCACGTGTGTTGTTCTAAAAAGCTGCCCCGTTTCTAGCTGACTTGGCATCCAACTCCCATGGGAGGGCTTTCTGAAGCCTCTTCTAAATGAAGGCCATGCAGCTTGTGTGTGAGGGACGACACAGCTCCACCTGGTGGAACCAAAAGGTCAGTACACATTATCCAACCTGTTGCCACAGTAACTCGTCTGGTTTAGGACCACCAGGGTATTCCTAGAGTTCAATCGCATCATCGCAAACGACGGGTAGTTGTAATCAAGTAAGAGGTGGTCATCATTAAATGACAACCGTGGCCAATGAGCTGCGTTAATGGCGTTGGGTTAACGGTCACTCTGCCGCCTTATTGGTCAAGTGAGATGTAACGTGAGGTACTACAGAGTGTCCGTTCACTTCAGCGTTCAAACTATTAAAACAAAAAGCCACTTCAAGAACAAAAATAATCAAAACAACAGTCGGATTACACTATCAGAAAGCTCATGGGCACGTGAAATACATGGAAAGTGAGAATTAATCATCAGTTCATTGAAATGCGTTCTTCATAGTGATCTATGAAAACAAAGATGGCGGTGATGTGAATAAGGCAAATTGGTAGGAAATACATAACGGGTTATGAGAATAGCATGAACCATAAGGTCAGTCTAGAGCAGTGGTCCTCATTGTGCGTGTGTTGACTTGTGATCCCTAAATACAGACCGTTAGCAACCCTGAAGATGGTCAAGCATAGACAGAGTGGTGACCTATGACCTGACACCAAAAGTAAACGGGAAGGTGAACCCAAACACAGTGGTTCCACAGGAGGAGGAGGAGGACTTTTGCGTCTGCAAGAGGAGATTACCTCCGGCCCCATCAAGCACATGGGCTGTGGCATTCTCTCCAGTTGGATCAGCCTCCACTGGAGATTATGCCAAAAAAAACTGTACACATCCTTCCTGGCACCCGTTTAGAAGAAGAAGAAGAAGGAGGCACCAGAGCAGAACCCTGAAGAGGAAGCAGCAGGTTCGTCAGGTCCTGGAGACCATCCCCAAGGACGACCATGAGCTTCAGCTCAGCCCAGGACCCACTTGAGTCCTGGGTCGATGGGTTTCACCATCGTGAACACTCCCCCAGAATCTCCATGTTACTCCTGGCATGATGGGCTCCGTTAGGCTCCGTTAACGGGAACAATGATGACAAGATCACCTACCGACTCCGGAGGAGAAGCCATAGGCGGCGACCCACAAGCGCGCCTCCTCTTCAAAGAACCTCTCGTCCAACGCTGTCGAGCGCTCAATGCTGCAGTTGAAGGAACGATGAGAAGATGTGACGCAGAAAGTTATGCCTTCGTCGTCTGGAAGATGGTCCCAGACAGCGATGAAGCATTGGTTGAAAGTGAAGAAGAGGAGGAGGATGACTACTTCAAAGATGACCGATTCTATAATTGACCTATTTCAAGCCCCGCCCTCTCTTCTTGATCGTCCAATCACAACTGTAGCTTCCCTCGGACAAAGGTTTGTTAACCATGAGTCACAGAAATCACCACAAAAAGAAATCTAAAAACAAAAGCTACAGAATAAGGCGTGAAAAGAACAGACAAGTCCTTGGGATTTCAAAGATGATCTCTTTTGGAATTACTTTCTGATTAAATATGTCTGGATATGTCAAATGTGACATTTCTATTTCTGAATGCTGGTTTGTTTTTAGTTTTTTTTTGTTCTTTTCCCAGATAAACTTTTCTAATACTAGGATAATGATCCAAAATAAAAATGAATGATTTAATTCTCCCTTTTCAGGCTATTAAACTTGATTAATAATTAGATTAGGGCTAGAGTTCAAATATTCATTATTTCACAGGAGAAAAGCATCTAGACCAGGGGTTCTCAAACTTTTCATACCGTGACCCCATTTTATTTAGGAATTTTTTTGGGGACCTCACATCGCATAATTTCAACGTGGAATTAAGGAATATCAAAATAAAAGCACACGTTGTTGAACTTGATCATGCATATTTATTAGAAAATGTAATTACAGCATTATGTTATCAATACACATTTCTAAAACGAGGCATATTTAGCCAAAATATGTTGCCAGAACAGTAAAAAAAAAATTAAATAATTTATTAAATGCTACCTGGCTACCCGCGACCCCAATTTGGGTCACGACTCGCGACCCATAGTTTGAGAACCACTGATCTAGACCAACGATTCTAAAAAATAAAATACAAATGTATTTGTATGTCGGAGCAACCAAACATCTCTATAACTGTCATGGTCACATGAATAACATAAAACATCCTTTCAAGACTAACTATGGACGTCAAACAGTTTCCCTCCCCTACACCATTCTTACATACTGTATATTATTAAATATCTTCTGAACAGTAAAATCAAGTTTCAGAACCCCTGCAACGGCCTAGTAAACCATGGAGTTTAGTATGACCTTTGACCTTTTCTCTCTCTCTCTCTTTACTCCGTCTTCTTGAAGACCCAGACCTCGTTCTTGCGCCCGGTGAGCTTGAAGGGGCTGTCGTAGCCGGCCGTGTAATAAGGCTGGTCTTTGTGGGCCACGCCGTCCCTCTCGAGGCTCGCGAGGAGCTTCAGAAGCTCTTCACGCTTCAGCCGCTCGCTGGAGAAACCTCCATACGTCCTGAGAGGAGGACGGGAATGAGAATGGTAAATGGGACTGCATTTGTATAACGGCTTTTATCCAAAGTGCTTTACAACGTCAGCCTCACATTCACCCGTTCACTCGCACACTGACGGAGGAGGTACTAAGCACGCAAGGTGCCTGCTCATCGGGGTTGCATGTAGGGTTGCCCAGTTTGGGAGTGGAAATACCTACTGTAGGAATGTAATAATGAAATATTTACTCAAGAATGTAATAACCTACGCCTCCCTGTTCGAGCCCAGCGCTCCACATTGCTTTCAGTTTAGCTGGTCGTCCGCACTAATACACATTGGCAGTATTAGGGGGTGGGAAACTGATGGGTGGGGTTCGGGCATTGTGGGGTTCGGGCATTGTGGACAGCGACTCCTACAGGTCGGTTGGTGCGCCTGCGCAGTAGAATCAGGAAGCGACGGGGGTGGGGCCCCTCCAAAGCCCAGACCCCTGACGCTGAAAGATCGCGCCGCGCAGGTGGAAAGATGCGACTGCTGTTACCTCAAGTACCGGAGGGGACTTGTGCTATGTATGACTTAGTCCACATTGCAGCCGGCTTGTGGGAGGCAAGAAACAGTGTCCGTGACAGGGGAGGGTTGAATTGGATGATACGAAAATTGGGATGGGAGAAAAATAGAAAATGGGAGAAAAAAGTGGACCAAAAAAAAAGAATGTAATAACCTTTTCTGAAAATATTCATGTCTACCCATGAATGTAATAACCTTTTCTGAAAATATTCTGATGTTTATGAAGATGTCTACAATGTGTTACTGTTTTTAGATGATCATTGTTAATTAAGTGAATTGTGATTGTCATATGTATCTCATGTATTGTTATTAGTGCTGTCAATCGATTAAAATATTTAATCTGATTAATCGCATGATTGTCCATAGTTAACTCGCGATTAATCACAAATTAATCGCATTGTTTTTTTGTTTTTTTTTATCTACCTCAAACTGATCTTTTTCAAGTTTTAATATTCTTATCAACACGAGTCAACAAATGCTTGCTTTATGCAGCCATTTAACACAAAAGGATGACCCTCATGCATTGCAAATTTGCATCAAATTCAAAACAGAGTGATGCACAAAATAACTTCAAGGAAAATAATAATTTAAAACAATGAATAAAGTGTGCATGAAATAATAGGGGAAAGAAAACCGTAATTGTTATGTTTTGTGTTTTGTGTTGTCTTTCTGTGTGGACCCCAGGAAGACTAGCTCCACTTAGGTGGCAGCTAATGGGGATCCTTTTAAACTTTAAACTTTAAACCCATGACTCATCACAACGCCGGTGACACCGGACATTGTACAAAACTACGCTCATTAGCTGTAGAGCGCTCACTTTGATCTCTAACGTCTGTTTTTAATTAATATTCAATGATTAGTATCCACTTGTTGGACAGATGGAGTTCACGTTAGGTTCTAATAAAAAAATATACCAACTGACATTAATTCCTTCCGTCCCTTTTATATCTGTTCATTGATGGACAGATCAATGTAGCTGCAGCCTTATTTAGCGCATCACACAAACATACTGTTGCCGGTCTGGACTGGACTGGTCCTCTGAGCTCCTCTCCAGTCGGTCTGCTGTCGGGGTTTAATCCAAAATATTTCTGAATCCTCCACTATCATGGTGCAACATGTCTCGTCAACTCTAGACCCTTTTTTCTCTCCTTCACATAAAGTTAAAACTAAGTGAAAGTGAAACCTAAAAATAGTTGCCGTCCGCACATTCAGTTTTATAATGTTGTCTGATTTACATGATTGATAACACGTTTAGCAGCCTTCAAGTTTGTTTATTAATTGTTCGAATAAAATACACATACTTTATGGTGAAATGTTCTGTATGAGCCCCTGAGAGTGTGCTTCATACAGTAAAAAAAAGTAAGTAAGAAAGAAAGTAAGTAAGTAAAAAGTAAGTAAAGAGGAATATACAATATACAGTACAATATACAATCTAAAGTACAACCTAGGTACCGTCTAAGTACAGTGAGTAAAAATGAGTAAACAGTGAGGTACAATGCAGAAAATGAGGTACAAAAGTAGTGCAAATCTCTTTAATAATAGATAAATATAATGTGTTAAAGTGTCTAAAGTGAGTGTGTGCATGTGGATGTGTGTGCAATGAGTGTAGATGATGGGTTGTTACATGGAGTCATTGAGCATCCTGATGGCCTGGGGATAGAAGCTCCTTCTGAGTCTCTCTGTACCGGCCATGAGACTGCGGTAGCGCTTGCCTGACCGCAGCAGTTCAAAGAGGCAGTTGTTTGGGTGACTAGAGTCTTTGGTTATTCTCTTAGCCTTGGCCCTGCACCGCTTGTTATAAACGTCCTGGAGAGTGGGGAGCCCCCCTCCAATTGTGCGTTCGGCTGAACGGGCCACTCTCTGCAGTCTGCTGCGGTCGTGTGCGGTGCTATCCCCAAACCAGGAGGTGATGTCACCAGGCATGAGCATTGTGCACGAGTAGAAGTTCTTAAGGATCTTCGGACTCACTTTGAACTTCCTTAGGCGCCTGAATTGTGATAAGATTGAAATCTACGAGCGATCGTATAGAATTAACACGCTGCCGCCGCCAAGCATTCAACTCTACATTGCTCTGCACCTGACGTATGCCGCAAACTCCTTCCTGTTCTCCAAGAACACTTCCGGGTCGCAGGGCTCCGGCGGGTCGGCCTGGTGCTGCTCTGGGATGTAGAAGGAGACGGTGAAGGTGGTCTCGCATGCCGGGCCCGACCCGGGCTCCACCAGGCACGACACCGGGGCGGTCATCTCCACCTTCGTCTCTGAGATGTAGGCACAACACACACACGTTCAGCAAGGACACCATTAGGAAGGATACTAAGGACTCTTATCGCAGCGTTGTTTTAACTGTAATCTGTCAGTTCTGCTTCTTGTATATCCGGTTTGGCAACTCGCCGATCAGCCACCAGGTGGCAGTATTGAAGCGTTGCAGAGTTGTGCCGGCTCAGACAGCATCAGACAATGATCCGTGAGTGAAATATGAATACCATGGCGAAAATATGAAATATAATCAGAATAACGTCGTACGCCGTGATATGGCAGAATTCGCATGAACTTGAAACCCGTTCTATGACGTTATTGGCGGAGAAAGTGTTAACTGTAATCTGTCAGTTCTGCTTCCTGTATTACATACCTCGTCATTTTCTTTTGTTGTTTGTTTGATGTGTGTTTTAATTATTTCCCTTACCTCTGTGATGTATCGTGGGTCTCTTTTCTATTTATTTTGTCCCCTTCCCCTGTTACCCTTCGAGGGGTCCCTTTGTCCTCTCACCAGGCCGTCATTGAAAATAAGAATTTGTTCTTAATTGACCTGCCTGGTTAAATAAAGGTTAAATAAAATATTAAATGAATTGTGCACCTGGGAGACATTAGTGTGAAATACACGCGGCACAAGCAGAATAGCTTATATAGACGAAGATAACCAACGCCTTCTGCTAAAAGGAGGCCGTTTGTTGTGCGTCTGACTGATGGAATATACACTCTCTCTAAGCTATAGAAACATCACATTGTCTAAACAACACAACACCTGTACATGTTATGACATGTGTGCAGATGGTGGGGATATCGCATACCTTAAACTAGGGATGCACCGATCCGATATTGATATCGGATATCGGCCCCGATATGACTAAAATAGCTGGATCGGGTATCGGGAAAAAAATATATATAATATCGGATTTTTTTTTAAATATAATATAATAATAAATAAAATAATAAATAACTTCAATACATTTATATCTATGTGTTAATTTGTCACATTTTGTTTCACTAAGTTAGGAAAGTAATGTTTTAAGTCAAGCCTTGCACAAAATAATGATTCCAGTCTCTTCCACACAGTGAGGCATACAGTTTATTAATTGAACAATGGGTATCGGATCGGTACTCGGTATCGGCCGATACACCAAAGCTCAGGTATCGGTATCGGTATCAGGACTGAAAAAGTCGGATCGGTGCCTCCCTACCTTAAACATTCCCTATCAGTGAGTGAACGACCACTTTTCAATAAACCTACAGATTAGAGCCGTGTTACAGATCACATTTTCATAACAACGCAGACCATAGCAGTCTATTGCACACACTGTACACAACATACACTCAGTGTACAAAACATTAGGAACATATTCCTAGTATTGGGGGCTGTACCCCCCTTTTCCACAATCCATTGTTAACGGCTCAATCCCCACTTCATGATGAAAGTGGATGTAATGGGTCAAATCAATAAGGAACGACATTCTCACCTAGTTTTTCATGGAAACTAGTACAAATGTTTACAAACCACTTTACATTGTCAGGAAGGACAGAACAGCCAGCATCCAGTCAGAGACATGAAAAGAGCAGCTGTTGCTAACGTTCTGTACGGGTGAACTACTAGGCAACAGGTCAAGTGGTAGATTCTTTACAAGGAAAGATCACTACTGCCAGGTTCAGTCTTCTGTCCCAAAAGCAAAAGGGCTGCAGAAGGAAAGGGCTGATCCCTCAGAGTGTCTTTTACATGTTTTAAACGTGTATCATTGAGTGTGTTATTGTTGGCGTTTTGACTTTGGGCTGCGACACATCCCCTGCAGGGATCATGACATTGATCTTAACTTGTCTCGACTTGCAAGTGCTGAGAAAAATGTATTCACTTCCCTTGCTAGTGTTAGACTCACTATAATATAATGCACCACTGTGCCTCACTGCCTCACTGGGCAGAGAGTGACAGCACAAACTCTGGTATATCTTGGACTTTACTTTTTACAGACACTTTACAATTTTGTACTGTATATTACTGTATATTTTTGGCTGTATATTTGAGAATGTATATACATATTTTAGAACGTATATCCCAGACTGTATTTTATTACTTATTCTTATTTGTGATTTTTAGATTTAAAGGGGACATGCAGTGCTATTCCTTGCACTATTTGGGCAACTTTACACAATTCCTGTGAGTCTATGGAACACATGTGTAAGGTTTCTTTCAAAAAAATGCATTGTTTTATATTTCTAATCAAGTACTCAAAAGCATAATTTTGAATGAACTCGAGACTAGACTGATGAGTCAATATGATAATTAACAACACAGACCACATTGATATAATCCCCCATTGCTAGGAAACAATGCTAAACACTGGAAAAGGACATTTATAATGCATGGGACCTTTAAGATGATCCTTTATTAATCCCCTTGGGGAAATTCAGGTGTCAACGCAGCATGGGGGGGGGATACAGAGCTTCACAGTCCGATAATATACTAATAATAATATAATAATTCTAATATCCTATTCTGGTGCTCATGAACAAAGATAATCTTAGTGTTTAGATCAAGGGTTCTTCAACGTTTCCATTGTGGGACCTGAACCCTGGAACCCAGACACATCATTTATAATAAAACACAATGGTGAGGAGAAGAGCTCAGTGAAGAAACCCAATCTCCCTAACGAACATCTACGCTACTCATAGTGGTCAAATAAAAAGGTAATATGTGTGTGTGGGGGGGGGGGGGGGGGGTTAAGATATGAACCCGGTTTAGGGTAAGGGGTGTAGGGGTAGGGAGTAGGATATGAACCTGGTTTAGGGTAAGGGGGTGTAGGGAGTAGGGGCGACAGTGGCTCAGGTTCATGACAGGTGACTGATAACTGTCTCAGGTTCATTACAGGTGACTGATAACTGTCTCAGGTTAATGACAGGTGAGTGCTGCTATCTTGGAATCCTGACCCACAGAATAATAAACCGTGGCTCTAGATCAGTCTGGCGGCCCTGCTTGCTGAGACTCACTGCTCCGGTTGTTTCCCTGGATGTAGCTGAAGAGCCTGCGGAAGCCAGTGTTCAGGGCCGCCTCCTGCTCCATCCCCCTCAGAGTGGTGCTCACCCAGGGGGTGGCGTGGTAGGTGCGCGCCTCATAGTCCTGTCCCTGAAACACACACACTAATGGATATTAGTCCATTAAACTCTCCGTTCGTCTTTTAGTCGATTGTTGTTTTCTACCGTCTGTCCTTGTTTGTGTGTCAGCTGAGGCCAGCAGCTTCCTGCAGCCCATATATGGGCAGGTTCCTGGTAATCAACTCATTCCACTCACCTGCTCAGCAACCACACCTGCCTGCCGCCATCTACTCATCGGCCCTGCAGTATATCTCCCCAGTTCTTCAGTCACTCTTCGTCAGATCGTTAACTCAGCAACGTCCAGGCCTCTCTTTGAGAAATGTACTGCCTTTATTGCACTATTTTACTCTTGTCTATTCTATTTTACTCTTTTTATTATTGCCATAGAATCAAAGCATAAACAAGGTGGCCTGTTGGGATGTTAGATCCTAATGTGAACGACTGATTTTATATGTCTGCACTTTATGTGCTCATGTTGTGTCTGTCTTTTTTCTGCTGTGAAGCACTTTGAACTGCAATTCTTGTATGAAGGTGCTATACAAATAAAGTTTATTACTATATCACTACAGTCAGGCACGTGCCATGGGCACATAGAGCCCAAAGGGTGCTCGAGCACCTGCCCTTTTGTGCCTCATAAAAAAGTGCCCTTTTTATGCAAATTTATATTTTTTATTGTTGCGATAAAAGTGTCCTTCAAGGATAAGTGAGCTCCTGCACTGATTATTATAGTTCAATATTTGATCACCAAAACCCCCCAAAAAGGGCCCCCCAACATGTTAATTTATTTATCCAACTTTTTCTCTATCCATTATTACGCACAGCACTAGCATATAATCAAGTGTAAACTCGGATTCTGTTTGCCAGTAATGTGGCCCAATCGTTAAGGTTATGTTTGAATAATTCACTTGGACCTTGAGCCATGGGAGTTTGGGTTCAGGGGCGATACAAGGGTGCCTCCTTACAGTCGTATTGCTGTGTATTATATATGTCAAAATAAGAATCCTTATTAAAATAATGAACAATTTTATTAATTTAGCAATAATAACTTGTCTGTTATATACATGTTGGGACCCTTGGGAATAGTAACATTGGCTTTTAAACATATTACTTTTGTCCCCGTGTCTCTCCCAGATGTAACGTTTGTAAAATGTAATTTCATAAAAGTTTGACAAACTGACTGCCTTTACCTTGTTTTCCTCCGGAGTGAATTTAGGATTCTGCAAACGAGTTGAGAACAGAACCTGGCCCACAGTTTTCAGCATGGTTACAGTTTGATCATCAACAATGTGTTGGTGTTCTGTCCAAGGAAATAAATACACAACATCAAGACCAAGACATGTGAGCCAACTTTGGCTTGCAAATCTATCGTTACATTCAGCAATAAAACGATGCAGTGTTTGTTGTTTAGCTAAATGACAACATTAGTGTTATTCTTTAAAGACTTGGTTTTACTGAAAGGTCCTTATGGTGGAAAAGATTCCAAAATACCTGTAAATTATTTCGCTTGACGCCTTCTGTCGGGAGTGTAGTGTCTGATATTATGAAAGCTCTTGTTTTTTACACTATCACTTTTTTGGTCACGTGAGAGGTTATACCAGGCGCTGATTGGATGAAACGCTGTGACTTCAAAATAAGAGTCCCGTGACGTAACCTTTAATGAGATTGATTGATCGAAAACGTTATTTAACAGATTGCACAATGGGTACAGTACAGTACAGCTCAATACACACAATTGTTAAGGGGATGCAGACCAGAGAAAGACCTTTGTCTTGTTTACATCAGGGTCCCCATTTTCAATTCATCATAACATACATGACATACAGATAGACAGTACTGCTACATCTATACATTTATGACATACCAGATTTGCAAATACAGTACTGTTTGTGATACAAAATGAGTCTAAAAAAGAGAGTATATACATTTGACGAAGAAACTGTACATTGGAGGAGGTTGGGTGAGAAACACAACACGACCCAAATAAAAAATGCCAATGTTTTCTTTTGCATGCCCGATAAGTTGAATCAATATTTGTGAATGCAAGCTATTTTCTCACAAAGCCAGAAACCAAATAAATAAGACTCAAACATATGACGTATTCAGAGTTTTTATAACCAAATGAGCCTAATTCTATATTTGTGTTCTTTGTTCTGAGACAGAGAATGTACCCATATACTCAGAACACCCCCCTGGATGCTCTTTGTCACCTTTACCATCTTCCCCCATTCATTTTCTATGGAGCAGTTTCAGACAATGACATCACTAATTAATAATTAGTCATGTAATTAGTAATTATTGACCGACTGTCTCAGACCATAGGAATAACATGTATGAATTCTTAAATTGGTCGTAGTTTCCCTTTACTCTTACTCATAGTATGTATTCAGATTCAAATTCTTTATTGCCTATATTTATTTTAACATATAACATAACCGATAGGGCACACAGACCCTCATCTGCACCTTTGTTTACAGTTTATTTTTCCTCATATTTTTATATTCAGAGTTAATTATATTGTTTATGTAACGGAGGTCCGTGAGTATATCCACAGTCACGGTAAAACAGGTGTGTTGAGAAGAAGTGACTGTGGCAGTAAGCGGGCTGCGAGTTAAACTCACTTCCCCATAACAGGGTTAATAGACACATAGATACAGTACCCAGGAGTGAAGTCACTTCTTAGTGCAGCGGTCTATGTCGTCCCCCGCGGAGCAGGAGACCCGGGTTCGACTCTCCCTCGGGGCATCAGCATTTAATACACAACGCAGAGGAGTCCGATACGATCGGTCACATTTACACTGTTTATTTGTTCTCATATATCATATTCAGATCGAATTTTATTGCCTATTACTTATGTATATTTATACTATTACCCTGCCCATACCTCCCCTCCCCCATGCTGCTATGACACCCACATTTCCTCAAGGGTTAAAGGAATATCTTAATCTTAAGGCTAGTGTAGCTGGCAAAGGTTGACTATGAAGGAAGGATAACAGCAGAAACTGTCCATCAGAAAGTCGTGTTTTAATTATGTCAGGTTATCAGTGTGTGATTCTCTTTTGGCCTAAAAGCCACGGTCAAGCAGGTCACATACATCATGTCTCCAAAGAAGGGCCAGAGACGTCTAAATAAAGGAGACGGATCACTGTGGTCGTTTTGAACGGGGAAACCCACTAAAGATGGCGGCCACAACTACACTACTTGCTACATATTCAGAGAGAATAATTCAAATGTGATGTGATTAAATGTTGAGTTGAAGTTCAATTACAATTTACTTTGAAAAGTTGAGTTTAAAAAAAGGCTGGAGGTGGTGGAATGGTTGCCATGGTAACTAAGAACTGTGTGGAAGAAAACCACTGAATGGTGCATGTGTAGAAGTTGGGCTAAGACCAAATGATTCCATTCTGTCTTGTCAGTAATTTACCAGTGACTTCAAATATGAAAGAAAAACAATGATATGTATGAGATTCTTAAGATACAGATGACCCCCCATTCAGAGATGGGGGTCAGCCCTCGTTAGCAAGATGGCGGCAGAGTGAACAGGCTTCTCTTCTTTAGGGCCACTCTGTCTCCCTCTCCACCCCAGACTAGAAAAAACCATCACAACCGGTCAAAGATGCAATTCTTTCAATAAATGACACAACAGACATAATGGGGAAAAAAAGTTTATCTCTGGAAGCAGTACCTCTAAAACGAATGCCTTGTCTCCACCATATATCTGTATGTCATGTATGTCATAAATGTCTTGATGAATTGAAAATGGAGGACCCTGATGTAAACAAGACGAAAGTATTTTTCTGGTCTTCATCCTCTTAGCAGTTGTTAGTATTGAGCTGTACTGTATTGTACCCATTCTGCAATCTGTTAATAAAGTTTTCAATCAATCAATCAATCAATCAATCAATCATTAGCTATGTTCAGCCTGGCTGGGGCTAGCTATGGTCTAGCATGGTATGGTATGGTTGGGCTTGTGTCTCCATTGTGTTTCCTGTAAACTCTCCGGTTGCTAGGCAGCCCAAAATTCACAACCACCAACTGTGGTGCCCAAGCTAAACCATGTTGTGAAAGGTGTCTGTGTCTCAGTCGGGTCTCAGTAAACCCAAACTAAAGAAAAAAACAGCCAAAACAAACAGATTCTTGGGAAGAACACATGTCTTTGTTTTATTACTACATTATAAGCGTTATCAACAAGGAGATTGATTGATAGCTACCTTTTACAAAGAAAAGAAGGAGGAACACACGTCTCATCCACAACATGTGGTAAAAACAACACCAGGATGAGAGGCAAGGCGACAGGATGCAACACAAATACAAAGAGGCAACGGGTAGAAATAGCCTTAAAAAAAAATTAACTAGTGACGACAACACCTCCCACGATGTGAAACCACACTCGCTCCGGGACGGGTCATTCACGAGCGGGAGTGGAGACGACACATCTGTGTTCGACGTGACTGAGTACACATGTATGAATTTGACTTACAATGATATGGAGTAAAGGTGAGGATAAAATAGTATATTCACTTAAACATTTGGTTATTGCATTGTGGGGTTCAGCGTAGAGGGAGAGAGTACAGTGTAAGGAGGGAGGACTTGATATAAAAAAAATGTAAGAAAAGTGGTAAAAAAGTATATTAAACTGGTTTGCGAGCGAGCGAGAGATAGAGCGATAAGGAGAGATAGAGAGATAAGGAGAGAGAGAGATAGATAAGGAGAGAGAAAGATAAGGAGAGAGATATGGAGATAAGGAGAGAAAGATAAGGAGAGAGATATGGAGATAAGGAGAGAGAGATAAGGAGAGAGAGAGAGAAAGATAGAGATAAGGAGAGATATGGAGATAAGGAGAGAGAGATAAGGATAGAGATAAGGAGAGAGAGAGAGAGAAAGATAGAGATAAGGAGAGAGAGAGTCACTGGTTATGGAAAAGACAAGTCCAGACTGAGGCGAGCAAGAGTGTTATTTAGTTTGTAGACGTGGAGGCGTAGTGTAAATGAACCACCTTTGAGGTTGTACACTGTAGTCTTACTTACCCTCTCTCGCACACACACACACACACACACACACACACACACACACACACACACAAGAGCATGGCATGGCATGGATGGGGAACTATTAAAGTTCACGATACAACGAGAGACATGCAATCCAACATGGCGACAGTGGCAGTCTGGCTTTTTTTTGTCGTTTAGTTTGTCTAGATAAGCGTTAACTCCTCGTGTGCTGACGTCTGTATACATTCTAACTCGGGGGGCCAGGGGCAGCAGAGAAGAGAAGAGTGGTCTGTCGAATGTCAAATACAAAAAAAGAACGAAAATAGTTCCAATGTCACAGCCCCGGCGAACTGTCCTCCATCATCATGAGTTCCACCGGCCTGGCCGTGTGGCAATAAAAGGAACTTGAACGTGAACGTGATCTTGGCTCCGACCCTCCTCCCAGGGAGTCGACCGAGCGCCAGGGGGGTCGTTCCGAGTGTCACTCATGGCTGGTAGTGCTGGTGGATGAAGGACAGCACGTCGTCCTTGGACAGTTTCTCGGGGTCCACCCTCGACTGGGAGTCGTGAACTCTGACCCCGGGCACCCACGCCCAGAAGAGCCGGCTGGCGTGGCAGACGCTGAGAAGGGGACACACACACACACACACACACACGCACCATGAGATCATACTGGTCATCAATGAGGACATAATGATCAATGCTTTTTACAACAGTAAAGGGTAAGTTTACTTTTTGACCAAATTACTCAGAGCCTCACAGGCGTTGGTAAACAGGAAGTGATGTGTAACTTGTGAACACTTATTCCTAAATTTAATTGGATCTGGTAGTCATACAGTTTTGACTCTACAATGGACCCTAGATGCCACAAAGCAGGTCCTTTCGGGGGTCTAATTAAGATCTTCTGATGGATCCACTTCCCACTAATTGCACTTTAAAACTAAGATTTTCTGAGGCAGACTTCAAACTAGGGCTGGGCGATAAAACGATAACGATAACTATCGCGATAAATTATTTCCTCGAAATAAACATGAAACGTGGTCGCAAAGTTTCGATATATCGATTTTCCAAGCTTGGATATGAGCACACGCACTAACAACCAATCAGTGAAGGAGATGGCCGATAGCGGAAGGAGACCCGGAAGGAGGCGCGGAGGTAGGACTCAGTAAACAAGGCTGGCTATGGCTAATTAGCTTGCATGGCGCTATTTTACAGGTTACCTGCCGAGTTGGTGTGTGTTTTGAATTCTGAGGGTAACTGTTATAGTAGTGTGGGGTATACGGTGGACGTCGTTGCAATGAATTGGGCGGAACAGAGTATTTTAGGGTCATTTTTGAGTCATGAGATACTCCGCTTGAGATACTCCGCTTGCTTTGGCTAACTGCTAACGTGCGCGGACTGATGACGACATCAACTCGACTCTCGAGACATTCACAGCAGCAAAACAAGTCAGCCCGCGTATCGGCGCCGGGCATAATAAGTTAATTAAACTTGACAGACATTATATCGACGATAATTATCGATATCGAGTTATATGAAAATAATTTTATAATTTTATCGCGATAACGTTTTTGGTCATATCGCCCAGCCCTACTTCAAACGCTCAAGTTTGGTACGGTGGTATGATGGTATAATAATAATAATAATAATGACTTGGATTTATATAGCGCTCTTCATGGCACCCAGAGCGCTTCACAGAGTCCATTATTCGTTCATACACAGTCATACCGGTGGTGGTAAGCTACAATTGCAGCCAGAGCTGCCCTGAGGCAGACTCACGGAAGCGTGGCGAATAATCAACGCCTACGGCCCCTCCGACCACCACCAACATTCATTCACATGCATACACATTCATACGAGGCAAGTAGGTTAAGTGTCTTGCCCAAGGACACAACGGCAGTGGGATGGACATGGGCTTGAGCGGGATTCGAACCACCAACCCTTCGATCATTGGACGACCCGCTCTACCCCTGAGCCACGCCGCCCCACGGTATGGTGGTATGATGGTACGGTGGTACGATGGTATGGTGGTACGGTGGTATGGTGATACGTACTGGAACGGGGCAGCAGAGTTGGGCGTCAGGTTGTAGCTGGATTCCTTGGTGATCTTGTTGTAGAAGAACTTTTTCTTGGAGTTCTTGCTGTACGCCATCGTCCAGGGTTCTGTTGGACAGAGGAGAGGAGAACGGTGGTGAGAAACATGTTGCTCTGCTCTCCTCTCCTCCTCTCTTGCTCTCCTCCTCTCTTACTTTATTCACTATCTATTTTGTGTATGAAATAAAATTGCATTTTAATGTATGTAAAATTACCATCTGACCCAGTGGCAGCGTTTCCGTTAGCCGGTAATTACCGGTATTTGACCGGCAAAATCTGTTGAAGTCCGACATATTTAATCTCTCCGGTCTTAATGTCCGGTGAAAATAATTCCCTGAGTCTAAGAACAATTTGATTATTTGAATTGTATTAAAATAGGCTAAAATTAAATAGCCTATGCGATGAACGAAACAATCATTACATTTGTTTCATCGTTGCTTCTAATAATGACAACGACGTTTGTTGTGAAGGGCCAGATTAAACCGAATATATATATTTATTTATATATATATATTTAATTGTATTTGTATATTCTCTAATATTCCCTGATATCCCTTGTATATTCCTTGTACAATATGCATTGAATATCCATTCTAGCCTACTGAACATCCCATAATAGTCTCCATTCTACTATTGGTCGAGACCTTGGTGCCAGGCTGCCATACCCCTCAGACCCAGTTCAAACGTACCGCTCGACATGTACGAACAAGTCCTAGTTCTGCGTAGGAATTTGGCTACCGCACCACTAATGGGACTATTTGTTCATAGTGCGTATATATACTGCGCTACTAAAGTAGGACTTTCTTTTCAGTCCAGTTTCTTACCCTCCAATAGAGTCACAGACGTAAAGCCTCCCCGCGATGCCACGTGTGGGAGTAAGGCCAAGTTCGCCTACCATCGGTATTGAGACATCGTGTATATTAATATTTGAATAGTCATATTTGGCACTATATCGTCGAGTTGGACGTAGTCTATTAAGCTAATAATAGTCTGTTAATATATAGTGCTTCGTGCGGTGAGAATACTACCGTAGTCAGTACCCCATCGTTTCGGGCAGAGAACTGGCTGCTTACCCAGGGTGGTTGACCCTATGTGAAGCTGCACCCGAGGAGCCCCAGAGCCGACGAGCGAGTGGACCTGTATACCGGATTATTCTACCGACGACAGCCCGCCTTCCCAGGCACGGATTATGCTTTGGATACTTTGATTATTCTATGGATAAAGACCCCCGACACTACCGTGTGTTGGAACTCCCCCCCCTGGAGAGGACGCGAGGTGAGGAGACGCTCTGCAAGACGAGGTCTCTCCACATCTCTCCCCCGTGGACCGGAGAGAGCCGGCCCACAAAGAGTCCACCTGCTTTCATCTGTGGTCCAAGGATCGCCGGCGCATTGAACGTCACTACAGTGGGTTCTCCTGGGATACCCTTGGCCGGACGAGGCAGCTGGATTCTACCCCCCCCCCCCCTCCTACTCCTGTCGGCTTACAAGCGACCGGATTACCCCCCTCTAGTGTATCCAGCCTATAATCATTAAAGTATCATTGCTGTTATTCCTTAACTATTCCAGGTCGTATATTTACCACCTGCGCCTTCAGAGATTGGACATTATCTATTGATATACCGACGAATACTCCTTGCCATAAAAGTGCATACTATTTCAATTCATAAATGTAATTAAGTGATTAAGTGTTTAGTCTACACACCATCGCTGTGTAGGCAATAAAGACCTGTTTCTAATTCGTACATTTGTGTTGGATCCGTTTCATCTACGTGAGAGTGTTCATGATAATATATTTATGTCGTGTACTGGGTGGCCGAATATTAAGTACAAAGGTAGTGGTAGTAAGTATCATATCTAGTAATACAGTCAGGGAATTGTACCCCTCAGTTACAATTGGTCCTTCGAGCCGGATGGTAATCAGTGTAATATTAATATAGTGTTATTAATATTGAAATGGCCTATGATGAACACTCCACGAAACGATCCTCCTAACCAACGCCCGCAGCGCGAACGACGGCTCCCTCAGTACTTAGAGGCTTACGCTGTCAGTCAACAACCTAGTCTTCTACTAACAGTAAACGCGGTAAAACTAGAAAGTAAAAGTATGTCTAACCCCAACACCCAGACTACCCCGACCATAGAGGCCCCTACGGGCTCTAATGTAACTGACCAAGTTCACGGTGGGGACCAGTGGGAACCAGACATGACTTCACACCCCGCCAGTACTGAAGAAGTAGTCCCCGATGAGTCCCGGGAGGAATACAACGCTACCGAGAGAGAACTCGGCACGGAAGAAGACGGGGAGAGCACCGTGGAGATAGAGCTCCAAGGCTCCGCAAGGAGTACCCCGAGGGAAGGCTCCCCTATACAACCGCCTTCTCCCAGCGAGGCAGAGAGGACCCTACAGCAGGCCTTCCTCATCAGCCTGAACGCCGCTGCTGAACGCGACCGACTGCAGATCCAGCAGCGAAGCGAACACGAGCAGATAAGACGCATTCAGATGGAAGAGAATGTGGCCCGAGAACGAGCCGGTGCTCAACGGGACGCAGCGCGCGACAGACAGCAGTCGCAACTAATAGAACAGCTGATCAGACGGACAACACCCTCTCCCTCCGCCAGAGGCTCCAGGAACTCGTCTAGACACACCTCCAGGGCGGCATCCCCTAGCCGAGTAAACAACCCTGAACTTGACCAACAGACGAGGTCTATACCCCCCACAGACCACCTCCCCCCACCGGTCCAAGCGAGACCTAGCAACCGGGAAGGAGCAGCATATCCTGTGGAGAGGCTAAACCAGAGACTACAAGCACTGGATGACCTAACTGAAGACGAAGAGGAAGAGGAGGAGAACCACGCCCGAAGACAGCACAGTACTCTACCGGACCAGGAGGTCCGGTACAGCCCAGGCTATACTCCCGCGGAGCTGCGCTACAGACCCCCGACTCTATACACGGGTGAGCACGACGCACGACCCGCACCGAGGAACAGCACCTGGACAAGCGGGCCATGGTACACTGCCGGTACCAGCCCATACCAAGAAGCGGGAGGAGACTCGCCTAGGAGGCCTCTCCCCCAACGCTCGCCGATGTATCCACAGTCAGCGTCATACATTGGCACGCCTATGGTACCCGACTTCACCCAAGAGAACCGGGCCCAGTATACAGAACTCTGCATGTGTCTGGAGACCATGTTGGTGGATGTATTGGATGAACGCCACAAATACGCCATCCTACTGCAGCACTTAAAGGTGCCCCGCGCACATAATATAGCGCTCGCCTACGCGACTTCCACCACCCCATACACAGCAGCGCTGGTAGCATTGGACCAGAGGTATGGGCGCATATGGGATTACGTGATCCAGGAGATCCGACACATCGACCGCTTACCCCCAGCAATAGACAATCGAGCACTGGACGACCTGTCCATCAGAGTGCAGTCCCTGGTAGGGATGTTGGGAGCGCAAAGAGAGAAGGGGAAGTATGAACTTTACGCCAACTCAAATGTGGAAAGGATCCTGGAGAAGCTGCCGCCCGCTCGTCAGGAGCGCTTTAGGCGGCAGAGGGACCACAGAGACCCGAATGGCCCCGAACCGAACCTCCTCGATCTAGCAGACTTCCTGGCGAGAGAAGTCAGCAGCCTACGGCTAGATACATTCGGACGGAGCACCCCTGGCTCCAGAGAAGGAACCAGACGACTAAATGATGGAAGAAGATCGGTGACTGTGATGCACCAATCGGAGTCAGTACCGAGCAGCAGGAGCCACAGTACCCCCTCCAGAACGGAGAAGTGGAAGATAGTGTGCCCCTACTGTGAGAAAGAACACTGGCTAGCGCAATGTGACTCCTTCCCCAAGCTGAACGCGGAGGAAGCAGGTCAATGGATAAAGTCCAACAAGCGCTGTTTTCGCTGTGCGCGCTCACACATGGCAGCCGAATGCCGCTTAAAGAAAAGGTGCACCAAGTGCGATGGAGCCCATCTGGACATACTTCACGACAGTAACAGACGGCGCCCTTCACCTGCACCATCCAGCCGCAAAGCGAGCGTCATGTACATCGATCCCGCCAGCAGCAGTGGAGCCCGAGTACTCCTAAAAGTAGTGCGTGTGACACTAAGCTACCAGAATAAAGTCCTGGACACTTACGCCGTCCTCGATGACGGGTCAGAGAAGACCCTGCTGCTCGCCTCCGCTGCGGCCCAGCTAGGGCTGCGGGGAAGCGAAACCCAAATGACAATTCGGACAATAAGACGAGATTTGAAGACGATAAAGGGCGAGAATGTCTCATTCTCTATCGCAGCAAGCGGCCAGCCTGAGCGACGGTACCAGATTGCAGACGCTTTCACCAGCCAAGAAATAGGACTGTCGCGGTACACATACCCCGTCGCCAAGCTGATGGAGAAATATGCACATCTGCGCAAGTTACCGATCCCGCTCATAGACAATGCTATGCCGACCCTGTTGATAGGCTCCGACCATGCAGACCTCATTGTCCCGATAGACCGGGTTCATACCGGACCCCGAGGCTGTCCTGCAGCAGTCGAGACCCGTTTGGGATGGACTCTCCAAGGCCCGCTCGCCAAATCTCTCAACCGAAGTACAGCCACTAGATGTCTCCACTCCCGAGTCACAGAGGGAGAAACCGCACTCCTGCAACACGTAGAGCGGCTATGGAGCTTGGAACAAATGCCCTTTAAGAATGGAAAGAAAGACATTCGCTCTAAAGATGACATTTACGCCATTCACCTCCTCGAGACAGGGACCAAGAGAGTCCCGGTCAACGGCGTGTTGAGATACGCCACGCCACTCCTGCGGCGAGAAGGAATGCCTACTTTCCACGCCAAGACAGACGCCATAGAACGGTACCTGCTGAACACGGAGCGGCGCTTAGCCAAGAACCCCGCCCAAGAGAGCGTATAGCGCGCTGAGATTGAGAAGCTCATCACAGCGGGACACGTCACAAAGATGGACATTAAAGAGGCTGACCAGACCACTGAATCGTGGTACGTGCCCCACCACAAGGTCCATCACAACGGTAAAGACCGCATAGTATTTAACTGCAGCTACCAGATCGGATCCCAAAATCTGAATAAAGAGTTACTGCCCGGTCCCACACTCGGCCCCTCCCTACTCGGCGTTCTACTTCGCTTCCGCCAGGAAAAGGTGGCCATCAGCGGGGACATTAAAGGAATGTTCCTGCAGGTGAGATTAGTAGAGGCGGACAAGCCCCTGTTACGGTTCCTATGGAGAGAGAAGCCAGGAGATGAGCACCCAGCCATCTACCAATGGGAAGTCCTCCCCTTCGGAACGACGTGCAGCCCCTGCTGTGCTACATTTGCACTACAGAAACATGTAGCAGAGGACCCAGCAGCGGACGAAGAGGTCCGACACAGCGTAAAGAACAGCTTCTACGTAGACAACTGTCTACAAAGCCTTTCAACCCAGGAAGAAGCCGAGGCTCTCCTGATTAAACTCCGCGCCTCATTGATCAAAGGCGGCTTTGATCTCAGGCAGTGGGCCAGCAGCGATCCGCAAGTACTGCGCAGCCTCTCCTCCGAGGACAAGGCAGCCAGCAGCGAGACCTGGATGGCTACAATCCCGGGAGAAGCCCAGGAGATGACCCTGGGATTGGTGTGGCGATTCAAAACAGATTCGCTTCACTACAGACACAAGCCCCTGACTACGGAGCAGGGAAGGCCGGCGGCGGCGCCGACCACCAGACGGAGTGTGTACACAACACTCGCCCGACAATATGACCCGCTAGGATGTATTCTACCGTACACCACCAGGGCAAAAATGATTGTACGAGCATTGTGGGACAAGGACCAGGGCTGGGACGACCCCATTCCCGCACACCTTACATCCACCTGGAGAGAGTGGGAGATGGAGCTCCACTCACTCCCAGGCGTTAATATGCGCCGAAGCTACTTCCCACCCACGGTGAGGCCAGAGACATGTAAAATGGACTTACACGTCTTCAGTGACGCCTCAGAGGTCGCATACGGATCAGTAGCCTACTTGCGGGCCCAAGACCAAGGGGGAGAGATCTACACAGCATTTGTCCTCGCCCGCTCGAGAGTAGCCCCACGCAAGCAACAATCTATCCCACGTCTAGAGCTCTGCGCAGCCCTAGCCGGAGCGCACCTAGCCACGCTCATCCAACGTGAGCTCACCATACCGGTGTCTAGAACAATCCTGTGGTCAGATTCCACGACGGTACTCGCCTGGATCAAATCGGACTCATGCAAGTACAAAGTCTTCGTGGGAGTCAGAGTCACCGAGATTCAAGACTTAACCGAAGAGTTAACCGGAGAAACAGAGTGGCGCTACGTTGATACAAAACAGAACCCAGCTGACGTCATCACCCGGGGGATGCCCCTGGATGACCTCACCCGTCGCAATGTCTACAGTGACGGACCAGCATTCCTAAGACTCCCGGAAGGACAGTGGCCCATGCCTATCCCGAGGGAAGCCAGTCCAGAGGAGGTGGAAATTAAGAAGTCTGTGTTCTGTGGATTGAGCACCGTAGCCTCCACCGACCCTAACATAAACGATTGCACGTCCATAGAGAGTGCACAACAAAGAACATTCCTGCGGTACCACCCGGAGTGCAAGTCCCCCGCTGATATGTCAGCGGCTAACTACGAGGAAGCAGAATTGCTTCTACTGCAGCGAGCCCAGAGAGACTCGTTCCCCGATGAATTGGCCTGTCTACAGGGAGGAAAGCCCGTCCCATCCGACAGCAGATTAATTCACCTGGCCCCCGAGAGCGACGCTCATACCCTCATCAGAGTGGGTGGTCGCCTACGCAGAACCCCCAACACACTCCTGATGGGGCGGCTAGATCCCACATTACCCCAGATAATGTACCGGCCTGAAGAAGCGAACGGCCGACGAATGTGGAGGTACAGCCAAGTATTAGCCGACAAGTTTTGGAACAGTTTCCTACTGCACTACCTACCGTCTCTACAGACCCGCCAGAAGTGGGTAAAGGAGAGAGACAATTTGACAGAAGGAACAGTCGTCATGATTATTGATCAATCACTGCCCAGAGCTATGTGGCCGGCCGGCCGCGTAAGCAAAGTGATCACCGGTGCCGACGGCAAGGTCCGAGCAGCTGAAGTGCTCGTCCAGGGTCGCACTTACACCCGTCCCGTGGCAAGGCTCATAGAACTGCCTCGACTCCCAGACACAATCGATGATGACCATGACCCTACAACCCTATGACTTTGTGAAGTTGACTGACCCCTACAGCAAACCCTTATGTGTAAATAGACAACGCGATTAATCTGTCTCCGTTTAACTGATTAGGTCTGGGACCTATTCAGGGGGTGGCTGTTGTGAAGGGCCAGATTAAACCGAATATATATATTTATTTATATATATATATTTAATTGTATTTGTATATTCTCTAATATTCCCTGATATCCCTTGTATATTCCTTGTACAATATGCATTGAATATCCATTCTAGCCTACTGAACATCCCATAATAGTCTCCATTCTACTATTGGTCGAGACCTTGGTGCCAGGCTGCCATACCCCTCAGACCCAGTTCAAACGTACCGCTCGACATGTACGAACAAGTCCTAGTTCCGCGTAGGAATTTGGCTACCGCACCACTAATGGGACTATTTGTTCATAGTGCGTATATATACTGCGCTACTAAAGTAGGACTTTCTTTTCAGTCCAGTTTCTTACCCTCCAATAGAGTCACAGACGTAAAGCCTCCCCGCGATGCCACGTGTGGGAGTAAGGCCAAGTTCGCCTACCATCGGTATTGAGACATCGTGTATATTAATATTTGAATAGTCATATTTGGCACTATATCGTCGAGTTGGACGTAGTCTATTAAGCTAATAATAGTCTGTTAATATATAGTGCTTCGTGCGGTGAGAATACTACTGTAGTCAGTACCCCATCGTTTCGGGCAGAGAACTGGCTGCTTACCCAGGGTGGTTGACCCTATGTGAAGCTGCACCCGAGGAGCCCCAGAGCCGACGAGCGAGTGGACCTGTATACCGGATTATTCTACCGACGACAGCCCGCCTTCCCAGGCACGGATTATGCTTTGGATACTTTGATTATTCTATGGATAAAGACCCCCGACACTACCGTGTGTTGGAACTCCCCCCCCTGGAGAGGACGCGAGGTGAGGAGACGCTCTGCAAGACGAGGTCTCTCCACATCTCTCCCCCGTGGACCGGAGAGAGCCGGCCCACAAAGAGTCCACCTGCTTTCATCTGTGGTCCAAGGATCGCCGGCGCATTGAACGTCACTACAGTGGGTTCTCCTGGGATACCCTTGGCCGGACGAGGCAGCTGGATTCTACCCCCCCCCCCCCTCCTACTCCTGTCGGCTTACAAGCGACCGGATTACCCCCCTCTAGTGTATCCAGCCTATAATCATTAAAGTATCATTGCTGTTATTCCTTAACTATTCCAGGTCGTATATTTACCACCTGCGCCTTCAGAGATTGGACATTATCTATTGATATACCGACGAATACTCCTTGCCATAAAAGTGCATACTATTTCAATTCATAAATGTAATTAAGTGATTAAGTGTTTAGTCTACACACCATCGCTGTGTAGGCAATAAAGACCTGTTTCTAATTCGTACATTTGTGTTGGATCCGTTTCATCTACGTGAGAGTGTTCATGATAATATATTTATGCCGTGTACTGGGTGGCCGAATATTAAGTACAAAGGTAGTGGTAGTAAGTATCATATCTAGTAATACAGTCAGGGAATTGTACCCCTCAGTTACAACGTTGTCAGCGAGAGCTTAGTGCTGGGTGTGCGAACTTTTGTGAAGCTGCGGAGCCGGAGCAGCAGCAGCACAATGCAGTACTCCAGCAGTACTCCAATTCAGCCATTTTCAATTCAATGTTGGGTGGGGGGCGCTGCTGTGCGGTCCCCAGAAAAGAGCCAATAACAGCTGAATCTGCTGCTCTGCATCGACATACTCTCGCAAATAAGTCATTGGGAGGTGGAGAGAGAGAGTCGTCACGCAAACCCACGATAATGTTGCCGTCTCTCTGTCAAATTTATCAGTTCTTCGCTTGATATAATTAATACAAATGTCCAATATAACGGAATTCGTTAGCTCATAAAAATGTGATTATAACAGACTGTTGTTTATTAATGTCGGGCGACTGCCCACAGACACCTATTTGATTTAAAGTCGGCAGCAGCACGAGTCTCGGGACTTATTTTATTTGGAATATAATGACTTTATACGCAAAAGTAGCCTAGTTTTTAAGTAAAAATATTATAAATCTACATGCCTTGATGATGTCATTCTTTTGTTTTGTTGTCATTCTTTTGCCTATCAATTGTTTTTAAGCTCAATAAACTCTGACCGTAATTTCTCTCATTTGACCGGTAGATTGAAATCTACCGGACACTGAGGCCGGCAACAATTTTTTCTAACGGAAACCCTGCCCAGTGGGCCGGCCTACAACAGCGAATGTCCCTGACTGACTGACTCCCCATTGTTGAAAAATCCATGTGTCAGTGTCTTTAGTGAGAAAGTGGAATTTGAACTCGTATTAAAATTGCAAGAAAGTACCCTTTCCACTTGTGCCACACATGAGACACACATGAGACACACACGTGCACACACACACACACACAGTTGCATAGTCATACTGCCACAACATATCGTCTAGTCTCCTATGTCTTACAATATTGTCGGCTGTATAGTCTTTGTGTCATAACATGTCTACTGTCCTAGGCCATAATGGATCGTCTGTTGTATACTCCTGACCTAGTGTCTTGTGGTCCTACTGTATTATTGACTGTCCATCCTGTCTTTTGTCATGTTGTATTGTCCTCTGTTCCACTGTGTGACTATGTCTATAGTTTTTAATTGTGTAGTTACTGTACAGCACTTTGGTCGGCTCTTTGAGCTTTTAAAATGAGCTATTTCCTCCTCCTCCTCCTCCTCCTCCTCCTCCTCCTCCTCCTCCTCTCTGCAGGACACACCCTCACTATCCACGTGTCACACGGACGTACCGTTGACGGTCTTGATGATGTAGAGTCCGGTGGGCAGGAAGTGGCGGTCGTCTCTGCCCGTGTAGGACAGGCGAGGGACGCCTCCCGAGCTCTTCGTCACCTTCATCTCCAGCCTGCGTCGGGAGGAAGACCACGGCAACAGTCACGTCCTCCGTCCGTATAGGTTTTAGACGAGGAGGACAATCACTACATCATCATCATCATCACCAACATGTCGTCTGGTCTTACCTGACGAAGATCTTCTCCATCTCCTCCAGCCGGTACACCTCCTTCACTCTGGGCAGTGGGGGAACACAGTTAGATACACAGTTAGTTACCAGCCGGTACACCTCCTTCACCCTGGGCAGCGGGGGAACACAGTTAGATACACCTCCTTCACCCTGGGCAGCGGGGGAACACAGTTAGATACACCTCCTTCACCCTGGGCAGCGGGGGAACACAGTTAGATACACCTCCTTCACTCTGGGCAGCGGGGGAACACAGTTAGGGCCGGGAGACAAACCCAACACGTACCAACGCCGACATTATGAATCTCTTTTTGGCTACATCAGTATTTTAGGTAAATGCATTCCTCTCCAGTGTACAGGCTGTTGCATTACGTAAATGTACGACAACCAATTACAGTTGACAGATCAGCATTACAAACGTGTTGACATTTGTAATGCCAACACCCAGGACTCAGCCAGGACTCATACCCCCTCCAACACCCAGGACTCATACCCCCTCCAACACCCAGGACTCATACCCTCCAACACCCAGGACTCACACCCCCTCCAACACCCAGGACTCATACCCCTCCCAACACCCAGGACTCATACCCCCGCCAACACCCAGGACTCATACCCCCTCCAACACCCAGGACTCATACCCCCTCCAACACCCAGGACTCATACCCCCTCCAACACCCAGGACTCATACCCCTCCAACACCCAGGACTCATACCCCCTCCAACACCCAGGACTCATACCCCCTCCAACACCCAGGACTCATACCCCCTCCAACACCCAGGACTCATACCCCCGCCAACACCCAGGACTCCGCATCCCGCCACACCCAGGACTCATACCCCCGCCAACACCCAGGACTCCGCATCCCGCCAACACTGCCAATTGTGTTCATAAGAACGACCAAGCCAGAGGTACCCCTGACACCGGGATCTGACCCTCCGGGTGCTCTTGACCCCTGGGGTACTCTCTACACCACCCAGCCGCTCTGAATGGCCTTGGAACCTGGTCTGGTTCTTCTACCTGATGGGGTTCATGTCTGGTCTGCTGGGTTTGGAGACGGCCTTCACAAACTTCTC
>NC_140169.1:143869170-143914827 GCF_963971535.1 Notolepis coatsorum | reverse complement strand
AGACAGACAGACAGACAACAGACAAAATACAAATTGCATTGCATGAAAAGAAATTAAGATTCTGGGCGATTGATCAAGTTTCAATTACGATTTTGCCTTCTCACAATCATGAAAACAAGATAATCGAGATAAAACGATTATTTCGTAGTTTGAAGTAGGTAGTAGCAGTGACCTACACTACAACATCGCTGGTGATATTTATTTAAATTTTTATATATGATTATTTGTTAACCCTTTCACTGCCACGCTTATGTCGGGCCTTATACCGTCCTCTGCCAGCTCTATTTGTCTATGGAGATGTTCCCCTTCTTTGCAGGGCTATAACTTTTTAAATTGTATTGCTAAATTGACATTACTATGGCCCATTCAACGTCAAGTATCTATCGTTCAGGGTGTAGCAACGTTCTACTTTTTCATTCACATATTCATACTAAAATATGGTCTAAAGTATAAATATGTTTTTATCGTTTTCTGCAGCATTCTGCAGAACGTGAGTTATAGCCCTAAATACATATATTAGATCATCAAATGTAGTTTGATACCGATTGACGTCAGATAAAAAATTTCAATTGTACAAGGTCCTACACGTCATGCCTCATCATCTGCTGGTGGCCGGCGTTAAATAATTTATTTAGTATGGGTGATATGTTGATCGGAGCAGTGTGTATGTTTAATAATAATCAAACACGCTGAAACTCACCGCAGCTTCCTCGTAGCGTTGGTCGATCAGCGTGGAGCAGAAAGTTCCCTATTATGGGATGTTGATATATGCGATCCATTTCCAGGTTGTATAATCCTATATACGTCCAAATCTAGTTGTTTATCAAGTTATTGGCAACGGATCGCTATCCAGTGTATCAAGCTGGAGTCCCGCTAGTGATAGCGAGTGGCCGGACGAAATATGGGTGAGCACCACTTCCGGCGCGTCACTTCCGGTTTTGGCGATTCGCCGATCGGCCACCAGATGGCGGTCTTGAACCGTTGGAGAGTTGAGAGGAGATCAACAGCAAGTCTCAAGTCTCCGTGGGTGAAATATGATTGCCATGACAGATTTTTGAAATATTGATCTCAAAGACGCTGTACGACGTCATTGGCAGATTACGCATGGTGAGGAATGACGTCTAAAGTCGTCCTTGGCGATTAAAGGGTTAATGTATAAGTATAAGTGTCTCACCGCTGGTTGAAGTGTTGATCTCTGACATCAGTACCGTTGAGTACTAGTGCATCCAGGACGTGGACAGCGTTGATTCTACGCTGGGCTTTGCCCTGAGGATCAAACCGTCACACAAACAAGCAGTACAAATTTATATTTATAATACAGTGATAGTGACCAATTAATCCCCAATACAAACTTTATAATGCATCACTGTGCCTCACTGCATCACTGAGCACAGGGTGACAGTACTACCTTCCTGGACTTTTACTTTTAAACTGACATTTTACACTTTTATTGTATACTTACTGTATATTTCTGTATATTTTATATTAGAATGTATATACATAACATAGGAAATGTATGTCCCGGACCGTATTTTATTTATGCCTCATTTCCCTCGGATAAAGTATTTATATTCTATTCTATTCTACAAACACAATTCTCCCTTTACGTCTCGTGTAACCACAATATCTGTCCCGGTTACCATTCTTCCAGGCTTCAGTAGTAATTATGATGGAATAAATGGAGCTTTGTTCTTCTTCTGGAGAGTTTTGATGCTGTGTGTAATCGAGAGCTGTGGGGTGGACAGGAGTTTTGAAAGTGTGTATGATGTCGTTGTCGGAGACGAACTGATTCTCTGAGGGAATGTAGCATTATTATTTCTAAAAGCTGTTTCTTATGCTGATAAAATATATATATTTCTTTATAAAAAAAAAACATAAACAAAGAAAACTAAGCATTCAAATAGTGATTTTGACACAGATTACCATGACAACGATCGGAGCTTCGAAAAGCTTTGAAGCATTCTGGTCAGCTCTACATACTTGGAACCCCCTGACCTTGACCCCAGTAGCTCCACACCCCTGACCCCAGTAGCTCCACACCCCTGACCCCAGTAGCTCCACACCCCTGACCCCAGTAGCTCCACACCCCTGACCCCAGTAGCTCCACACCCCTGACCCCAGTAGCTCCACACCCCTGACCCCAGTAGCTCCACACCCCTGACACCAGTAGCTCCACACCCCTGACCCCAGTAGCTCCACACCCCTGACCCCAGTAGCTCCACACCCCTGACCCCAGTAGCTCCACGGTGGGGCCACACCCCAGCCTCTCACCTCTCCCTTCAGCTCCTGGACGATCTCCACGCTGAGCAGCGTCTCTCTGGGAAGCTCCAGCTTGAAGCTCTCCAGCTTCCTCCAGCGCAGAGGCATCTTGCCGTCCCACGTGTAGATCTGAGACTTCTGCAGGAGGCGGGACATCGAGGGAGAACCAAGAGAACAGAAGGGAACAGATTAGAAAAATGGGTAACGAAAAAAGAAATGGAATCAGTCCCAAGAAGGGGTGCGACGACACACATTTTCAGATTCTATACAGATTTAGATTCCGAAGCCACAATTTGAATCGATTTTCGATTCTTTATGCGTTAAAGCTTATTCGTACAACAGAGCTCTAATTATAGATGACATACTACACAGCTTGGTAAAAAGAAAGTGAATATGAGCCTAAAACATCATGACAAATTTATCTGAATTAGACTAGATTAGATTAAAATGTATTGTCATCATTCAGCACAGGTACAGTACAACGAAAATAAGTGCAAATGTAAAAGTAAAGTGCAATAAACTGCACAATGTAAAGCTGATTAAACTGGGTATAAAATATATAAATGAGTAGTACCGAGTAATAGTGCTTATCAGATGTATCTACAGAGTTGTAATATTAATATGTACAGTGATACAGGTATAAAGCATTAGGTTGTTCTCTCTCTCTCTCTCTCTCTCTCTCTCTCTCTCTCTCTCTCTCTCTCTCACCCCGAGCGCCAGCAGGAAGATCTGCTCGCCTCCCCCCACGATGCAGCGGTAGTCCAGGACATGTTTCACCTTGTCCAGCGTGGCGGAGTCCAGGTTGGTGATCTTGGACTGTAGCGACTCCACGTCTGAACCCTGAGGTCAGAGGTCGGCGGCACACAGGTCAGAATCACGTTTATCTGCAGAGTGATTACTGCGTACAGTATACGCCAGGAGTTCCCCCCTCTGCGCTCAACACACCCTAACTATAGAGACCTGTTCGCTGTAGACGCCAGACTCAAGTGTGCTGAGTGTGCACCAGAAATGTGAATCCCGGACCGTATTTTATTATTATTCTATTATTCTTAGGCTTATTTTATTCTTTATTCTTAGGCAATTGTTATAATTTTTTTGTTATTCTTATTCGTGACTTTGTTTGGTCTACCTAAATGTTTACCATGAGTGATTTGTAGTGCCAAATTTCCCTCGGGATGATTAAAGTATTTCTATTCTATTCTATTCTATTCTGTGCATCAAGGGGGCAAAAGGAACCTGGTCAGAACAACGGGGCAGACTACAATATATTTTGCATTTGATAGCGATCTAAACGATCGATCCGTGCCAAAGCTAGACATGTCAAATGTGAAAGACTCACACTCACAGCAGCCGTGCGGATTTGGCAAAATTACATCCAGCCGACACTCCCCAACTTTTAGTCAGGGCAGTGGTTTCTCCAGAGAGCCCCGTTGTACTTCTTTTTCTTTTTTAGCGCAGCAGCTCACATAGGTAGGGGGCAACTTAGTCACGTGACTCAGCGGGTATTGCTGATTGGCTCGAACACGGTATGTTTGTAAACGGCGAACAGGTCTTGAGGAGCAGCGGGGTCACAGTCCAGCGCCCCCTGGAGTACCAGTGGAAACTCCACAGACATGGAGAGAACATGCAAACTCCACACGGAAAGACTATTTCACTGAGCCCTGGCCCACAGAACAACACAGAACAGTGACCGGCACAGCTGAAAAGTTGTTTTCACACTAATCTACAAGGAGACTACACTACCCATGATATCACAATCATCATCACCATCACCACCAAGATACACATGATGATGACATCATCATATAAAGAAGACATCTTCACTGACCTTCATCAGTTCATAGAATTTAGCCTTGGGTTCTGAACAGGTAGGAGTGACTCTGGCTTTGTCGGGGATCTGGAAACGAAACAACACACAAGGCATTACAATGGGATTAGATTCATAACTATTAGTTCTGTGGAAGCCCGTATTCAATGTAGAGATTGGTAGGTTCACTAGGTTGGTTGTGGAGGCCACCTAGGAGTCAAAGAGTTGCTGGTTCAACCCCTGGTGCTGACAGTACTAACACTGCCAAAGGGTCCTTGAACAAGGGAATGTAACCCCCCCCCCATGTATATGTGTACTACTACCAACCCACTCCAAGGACGGCTACTAGAAATGAGCTAACGCAAGTGCTATTTTGGTAAAATAATAGCTCTACATTCAGACAGCCATCACTGATAGAGAGTGTCTGGTCAGTAACATGGGTCTACCAGACCCTCCGCTCGCAGTAAACACAAAATAAATGTTCTGGTGTTCCTTCCCACTTTAGCCAATCAGGAGAAAGAGAACTCCACACTGCAACAGTAAGAAATAAAAAAAATTAAGTAGTTTTAAGCAAATATGTGGCTAAAACAAGTACAATAATCTGCCAGTGCAGTAAGCTAATTTGGCTTGGAAAGACTTCTTGAAATAAGTAGAAATATCTAGGGTTCTCCTGATTGGATAAAGTGGGAAGGGACACCAGACAATGTATTTTGTGTTTACTGCAGAGTGGAGGGACTGGGAGACCCATGTTACTGACCAGACACTCTATATCAGTGATGGCTGTTTACTGCAGAGTGGAGGGACTGAGAGACCCATGTTACTGACCAGACACTCTATATCAGTGATGGCTGTTTACTGCAGAGCAGGAGGGACTGGGAGACCCATGTTACTGACCAGACACTCTATATCAGTGATGGCTGTTTACTGCAGAGCGGAGGGACTGGGAGACCCATGTTACTGACCAGACACTCTGTATCAGTGATGGCTGTTTACTGCAGAGCAGGAGGGACTGGGAGACCCATGTTACTGACCAGACACTCTGTATCAGTGATGGCTGTTTACTGCAGAGCAGGAGGGACTGGGAGACCCATGTTACTGACCAGACACTCTATATCAGTGATGGCTGTCGGAATGTAGAGCTACTCAACATCCAGCACCTTTGACTAAAATACTATGATACAACACAACAGACAAGTGATGTTTGCAATACGTCATTTTGGTACCTGTCCTTGTAAAGATAAACCCTAAAATACACAGTTAGTACACATATATATATATATATATATATATATATATATATATATATACACAACAAATATACATACATGTTACAGTGGCTAAATGGTTTCCATACTCACCCCCCAAAGCTTCATACACTCCTTCCTGATGTCTGCCTGCCTGGCCT
Organism: Notolepis coatsorum; assembly: GCF_963971535.1. NCBI lineage: Eukaryota > Metazoa > Chordata > Actinopteri > Aulopiformes > Paralepididae > Notolepis > Notolepis coatsorum. Next base: position 143,909,356 of record NC_140169.1, on the reverse strand, counting down.
CTGCAAGGGCTCTGAGGACCCACAGCGCCACACAGGTCACACAACAACAACAACAACAACAACAACAACAACAACAACAACAACAACAACAGCAACAACAGCAGCATGTATATGAAGGAGATGAGTGACTCACGGGTCTATGACGTAGGCGTGTATCTTGGCCAGGGCCTTGATCTGGACGGCACAGTGTCTGCAGAGAGAAGCAAGTCAACCTATATTAGCCACTCAGACTGCTCACTGATTGTTTAGAGAGTGGTTACCGATGGTTACATGATGCCGCCATGTCGGAAGAGAACACAACAAACTGATATCTGCAGTGTGTGATATCAGATATCAGAGTGAGATTATTATTCTGTAAAATGTGAGGAAAGCTTGATAATATCACTGTTATACTTGCAGTACACTTGTTAATAAGATCAATATCGATCAGTTACATCTGTTGTTAACTCATTCGGGGCCAAACCCGAGATAAGTCGGGTTAACTCGCCATGCGCTGGGCGCCAGACCCGAGATTTCTCGGGTTTTGCTCGTTTTTGCTCGATTTTAATATCCTATTCAATGCCAGGGACCCGTATGTTGCCGTTAGAAGGCCTACTGCGACGCCGAGGGTGCAGTACCGGCCAGATTCTCCCAGGTGGCGGTATCGAGCTGCAGTAAACTCTGTTCCAGACCCTGTGTTACACTGACAGGTCTCCGGGCGCAGATTTCCAGTAGACGGCAAGGCTAGAGGTTCAATCGGTCGCATCCAAACGTCTACTGGACATCTGATGCATAATGCTGTGGTTGGTTATGCCGTGGACCAAATCGACATTGGATGTACCAGATGGCGATCAAACAATTGGAATATTATTTTTGGAATACTCCCGATCAAAGGTAAGGATCATCCGACGTAAATTCTGGCTTGATTGTGCAAGGTTTTCATACCGATCCAGCTGATCAGCGTTTTTAGCGTTCAATACTAATGCTGTTACTGGTAATCAATAATCAGAAACGACCCCCCCCCCCCCCCGCCTTTCATGCATTCATGATGAAACATAATACCTACTGTATAAATTTGATTCGGGCCACGCAAATAGTAGAATTTACCTATATGGCTATTACAGGAATTACCCTATACCGCTGTAAAACCATACTTATATTCACCACGGTATAACGCGGGAATGTATGCATGGAAAAATTATCTCTTTTTTGCATATTGACCGGAAGAAACACAGTGTCAAATGACTATACTATAGCAATGTATCCATGGCTATAATAATAGAATATAGATTTAGCTCTACAAATAAGGTCACGCAGTCGTATCTTTTAATGCTTGGCCCAGCTACAGCGGTCCGCGTCTAATGGCTGGCACTGATTGAGTTAATATATGTCTCTTTTGGTGTTATGTGTCTTTGTGCGCAGAGCAACAGCCTCTTCCAACAAAGCAACTGGTGGGAAGGTGGGCAGCGCTCAGCAATACTATATCCATATTTATTGTATTGTGTGTTTCTTCATATTGTGTGTCTGCGTGCCTGCCCCTCGTTGGAGGTGACCGTGTGCAGGGAACAAAATGATCACCCGCCAAATGCCAATGGCGTGTAGATTTCCTCTTTGGCTGGTAAACTACGGAGGCTACTCAGCCACTCTGGCGAGTAAAAAAAAATTGGGAGCCATATGAGCATATGAGAGTATTATAGTAATAACACATGGCGATATACTAAAAAGCTATTTATCATTTTTGGCTGGTAAAAAATCTGCCTGGCTGGTATTTTTTTTTTTTTTTTATCCACTTTTTCTCCCACTTTTTCTATATTTTCTCCCATCCCAATTTCGTATCATCCAATTCAACCCTCCCCTGTCACGGACGCTGTTTCTTGCCTCCCACAAGCCGGCTGCAATGTGGACTAAGTCATACATAGCACAAGTCCCCTCCGGTACTTGAGGTAACAGCAGTCGCATCTTTTCACCTGCGCAGCTCGATCTCTCAGTGGCGAGGAGTAATGCGTGGGAGGCTCACGCTGCCCCTGACACTTCCTGATTCTACTGCGCAGGCGCACCAACCGACCTGTAGGAGTCGCTGTCCACAACGCCCGATCCCCACCCATCAGTTTCCCACCCCCTAATACGGCCAATGTGTATTACTGTGGACGACCAGCTAAACTGAAAGCAAATGTGGAGCGCTGGGCTCGAACAGGCAAGCCCAGCGTCTCCAGATTTCGTGGCGAGCGCCTTGCCCACTACGCCACGTAGCCGCCCCGGCTGGTAGTTTTTTTTTTATATTTAAAAAAACAATTTTGGCTGGTAAGCCAAAATGTTTATGTTGTTCCCTGACCGTGTGTCTGCCCCTCATTGGAGGTGACCGTGTGTGTCTGCGTGCCTACCCCTCGTTGTTCCCTGACCGTGTCTGTCTGCGTGCCTACCCCTCGTTGGGAGGTGACCGTGTGTGTCTGCGTGCCTACCCCTCGTTGTTCCCTGACCGTGTCTGTCTGCGTGCCTACCCCTCGTTGGGAGGTGACCGTGTGTGTCTGCGTGCCTACCCCTCGTTGTTCCCTGACCGTGTCTGTCTGCGTGCCTACCCCTCGTTGGGAGGTGACCGTGTGTGTCTGCGTGCCTACCCCTCGTTGTTCCCTGACCGTGTCTGTCTGCGTGCCTACCCCTCGTTGGGAGGTGACCGTGTCTGTCTGCGTGCCTACCCCTCGTTGGGAGGTGACCGTGTGTGTCTGCGTGCCTACCCCTCGTTGGAGTTGACCATGTGCTGGTAGAAGTCTGTGTCCTCCTTGATGAGGCTGAGGGGGACCACCTCCGTGATGTCTCTCTCCGTGTTCTTCAGGTGGTTGAGCTTCAGGTTGACCGTGAACATGTACTCCCTGACGGCGTCCGAGCCCGGCTTCAGACCGCGACACACGATGTACCTGTGGGGCGGCAGGAAGAGACGACGGCAAAAGACACAGAATAGGATGAAGAATCCGGCCATTGCAGCCTGAAAATTATATATAAATTATTTGTTTTATAATAATAATAATTATATATATATTTCTCGACTCAAGACATGAAAATCGAATGTGGAGACTGCCACGACTATCAGAAAATTCGAACTCATCCCTAACCTGCATCTCTCCTCCCCTCCCCCGCGCTGCTATGACACCTGCATTTCCCCAAGGGGATCAATAAAGGAACAGCTTATCTCATGGTGCGTGCAGACGTGATGAACCAGCCAAGCGGACAACATCCAAGCCGCAGAACACAGTGGTTACCCAGCAGCACACCCATGGGCCTCAGGTATCCATCACACACACATGTGCACCCAGTCACTGAGCTCTCCCAGCAAAACAACAGGCCAATGGGAGTTCAGGCCGATGGGAATCTAGACCAACAACCTGACATGAATTAGCCTTTCATTCAACTCAGATGTAAATTGTGACACAGAAAGGTTTCCCTGAAGCGTTGGAAGATTCCATTTAGGGACGTGCTTTACTGGTCTTTGACATAAAACAAACAAACAAACAAACAAACAAACACATCACAATAGTATTCTGTATATTTCTGTACACTTGCTGTATATTTTATATTTTAGAATGTTAATACATAGAAAATGTATATCCCGTACCATATTTTATTCGTATTTTTATTCTCACACGTGACTTTTGTTTTTGACCACCTAAATCTTTACTGTTTACTGTGAGCGATCTGTAGTGCCGAATTTCCCTCGGGATAAATAAAGTATTTCTATTCTATTCTATTCCTAGCCTGCATGTGAAATGATGATCTTAACGCAGCTCAGTAGTACATGCAGTTCAAACAACTGTTTGATTTTGATTCACGGCCAAACCTCCACCAGACGGCTACCGGGCTTCACAAGGTTCTGGTGGGGCTACCGGGCTTCACGAGGTTCTGGTGGGGGTACTGTACCTCTCAGAGTTGGCGGGCCTGCTGGAGTTGGGCTTGAAGAGGGAGATCCGGTCGAAGCAGAGGTAGAGCAGGTAGACCAGGCCCACGCTGAACGGTGTGAACAGGTCAAAGGTCTTACAAATAAAATGGCCACCTGGGGGAGACAAACAAACACTGGTCTGTTAGCTCACTGGTCTGTTAGCTCACTGGTCTGTTAGCTCACTGGTCTGTTAGCTCGCTGTTAGCTCACTGGTCTGTTAGCTCGCTGGTCTGTTAGCTCGCTGTTAGCTCACTGGTCTGTTAGCTCACTGGTCTGTTAGCTCGCTGGTCCGTTAGCTCACTGGTCCGTTAGCTCGCTGGTCCGTTAGCTCGCTGGTCTGTTAGCTCACTAGTCTGTTAGCTCACTGGTCTGTTAGTTCACTGGTCTGTTAGCTCACTGGTCTGTTAGCTCACTGGTCTGTTAGCTCACTGGTCTGTTAGCTCACTGGTCTGTTAGCTCACTGGTCTGTTAGCTCACTGGTCTGTTAGCTCACTGGTCTGTTAGCTCGCTGGTCTGTTAGCTCGCTGGTCTGTTAGCTCACTGGTCTGTTAGCTCACTGGTCTGTTAGCTCACTGGTCTGTTAGCTCACTGGTCTGTTAGCTCGCTGGTCTGTTAGCTCGCTGGTCTGTTAGCTCACTGGTCTGTTAGCTCACTGGCCTGTTAGCTCGCTGGTCTGTTAGCTCACTAGTCTGTTAGCTCACTGGTCTGTTAGCTCACTGGTCTGTTAGCTCACTGGTCTGTTAGCTCACTGGTCTGTTAGCTCGCTGATCTGTTAGCTCACTGGTCTGTTAGCTCACTGGCCTGTTAGCTCACTGGTCTGTTAGCTCACTGGTCTGTTAGCTCACTGGTCTGTTAGCTCACTGGTCTGTTAGCTCACTAACTAAGTTGACTTAGAATGTATTTTGTCGATGACAGCCCGAACAAGCACAAAAGACAAACATATACCAACAGGAGGGACCACTGAAGGATGAAACACTGTGGAACAACATACCTGTCCTCAATGTGGACATGGCAGTGAGGAACTGACAGAGCAGCAGCTGTTTACTCAAGATCTCCTGGATGTTCTCCTGGCCCTCCACAGAGAAACCCTGCCAATCACAGCACAGGGACACAGTCATCAGGACTCTATCCTCCAATCACAGCGCAGAGACAGGCATCAGGACTCTATCCTCCAATCACAGCACAGGGAGACAGCCATCACGACACTATCCTCTCTCTAAGCTCATCCACTATAGGGAGGTGTAGTCTGACCGCCCGCGAGGTCCAACCGTATAGGGATTTATCATTGGGGAAATGGAATATCGGCTATTGTAACAATTCTGCCTCATGAACATTGAAAAGCTTTTCATTTTTGCACAAAACGAGTTCCCTTCTATCACTAACATTATTGAAATAAAATTCTGCAATTTATTTTACGATTAATTGCGAATATTTCCAGTTGAGCTATAGATTGTGGATGAATACGCACAGAAAGGTACACCATGCAAATGTTAATGCTTTATTTGTTTTAAACGAGACGATTTAGAAATGGTCAATGGGGATTTACATTGCGTTTTCAAGATGGTGGACCGGCCGGAAACAGCGTAAATAACGTAACCACTACACCTCCCTATAGTGACTTCAAAAGCACAGAGGCAGATTACATGCATGACAGTGTCATAAGCTTAAACACATGAAAAATTATGATTTTTCCCCCCTCTTGTTACTTCATGTCCGTGGATGTATTGTACAGCTACATACACATGGTGACAAATTAAATTAAATTAATTTTTTTTTTTTTTTTTTTACTTTTTTACTTCTAATTTTACTATGTTATTTTATTTTTATTTTTATTATACTGGAGGGATGGCATACCATTCTTCCAAGAGACAATTCAAACTGATGTATAAGGAAATGATGTTTACAAGGTACAGGGATGAGGAAGGGACTTGATATTCACGGGTGTTTACATTTTTTATTTTATTTCTTTCATGTTTTACATATATAGTTTTTGTTTTTTGTTTTGCATATATATATATATATATATTTTTTTTTTCTTCCTTTTTTATGTTTTAAAATAGTACACTCATTTGAGTAGTGGAAAAGGGGTAGGATTAAATAAGTGTATACTTCTTCCTACTCCTTTTCGAACATGTAGATTGAGCTGTGTTTTGCTTTTGTTATTGTTTGTTTGTATTCATTGCATGTTCGAAATAAAGATTTCAAATCAAATCAAAACATTCCCTAATTTGGTGTCTGTATGTTCTAATGCAGTGATTCCCAACCTGGGGTCCGCGGACCCCCTGGGGTCCGCCAGGGGGCGCAGGGGGTCCGCCAGACCACAGATGATTTGAGGTCTTTTTTTTTATTTTTATTTTTTTATTTTTTTATCATCAGAAGCATGAATAGTCTCTCCACTACAATAAAAAATAAAGATAAATAAATAAACATCTAGACATGATTTTTGAACGTTAACAGTAGGCTACCGGGTAGCCGCTAAAACGCGAATCAGTTGACTGTATCACTTTCTGTAGCTAGCCTAGCACGCTAGTTAACTTTCTCGGCTCGTCTGCAGTCAGCCGCCAGAGGCGAAAATGTGTGACAAACGAAAAGGAGATGACGGCAGCTCATCTGCAAAAAAAGTTAGGACCTACAGCAATCGCGAAAATTACATCACCATGGGCTTCACTGAGGGACCAGACAAACGACCTGAGTGTGTGATTTGTGGAGAAAAGTTGGCAAACTCGAGCCTGAAGCCCAGCAAGCTGAAGAGACATCAGGCGTCTAAGCACCCAGAAACCGTTGGGAAGGATCCAGACTTTTTTCGGAGGAAAGAACAGTCTCTCAAGGCGAACAAGCCTGTTGATGTTAGAGTAGCGTGGAGCAGGGGTGGCAGTGATTTACAGAAGGCTACCGAAGCCTCCTTTGAGTGTTCGCTTTTAATTGCAAAAGCAAAGAAACCGCACAATATTGGCGAGCAGCTCATCAAACCAGCCTGCATCAAAATGGTTTAGAAACTGTGCGGCCCACAGGTGGCGGATAAACTAAAATCAGTACCACTCTCGAACAATGTAGTGAAAGACCGAATTGATAAGATGTCAAGTGATTGCGAGCAGCAGCTGTCAGAAAAGCTTAGAAAGGGTCCATTTGCCATACAACTTGATGAAACTACAACTGTCGCAGACGAGGCTGTGCTCATCGTTTATGTGCAATATATTGAAAATGAGGATCTGAAGCAGGACATTCTCATGTCAGTCAACCTTACTACCAGGATATTTTTACTGCAGTGGATTCTTACTTCATTCAACATAAATGCAAACCGTTCACCATTAGGGCCTGATTTGAGAGGATGAATACAGGATTTGAATATTGGCCAACATTTTTAAATACATATGGTGCAAGATTAGATTTGTTGATTGAAGGCACAAGTCAAAGAAGCATAGTGGGTCTAATTATGATGCATATGCCTGTGTATAAGCAGTTTGTTATTAAAATGACAAAAAAAAGGTATTAAACCCAGCTAGGACAGATTCTCTCTGCTACTGATTGGAATTTCCTGTCTCATATTTAGTTTAATTTGTTGCATTGATTTGTTCCATAAATGCAAACCGTTCACCATTAGGGACTGATTTGAGAGGATGAATACAGGATTTGAATATTGGCCAAACATTTTGAAATGCATATGGTGCAAGATGAGATTTGTTGATTGAAGGCACAAGTTAAAGAAGCATAGTGGGTCTAATTGTGATGCATATGCCTGTGTATAAGCAGTTTGTTATTAAAATGACAAAAAAAAGGTATTAAACCCAGCTAGGACAGATTCTCTCTGCTACTGATTGGAATTTCCTGTCTCATATTTAGTTTAATTTGTTGCATTGATTTGTTCCATAAATGCAAACCGTTCACCATTAGGGCCTGATTTGAGAGGATGAATACAGCATTTGAATATTGGCCAAACATTTTGAAATGCATATGGTGCAAGATGAGATTTGTTGATTGAAGGCACAAGTCAAAGAAGCATAGTGGGTCTAATTGTGATGCATATGCCTGTGTATAAGCAGTTTGTTATTAAAATGAAAAAAAAAAAGTATTTTATGGTATCTTATTAGGAGGGGGTCCGCGAATTTCATCAGAGATGTTTGGGGGTCCCTGGGGGGAAAAAGGTTGGGAACCACTGTTCTAATGGATACAAGAAAACACCTATTCTTTTTAATTCACTTGTATTTTTATAGCAGAATTCCATTCTTCTCCATTTATTATGGAACCTCCTTTCACGGCGTCCCACTCACGCTACATGCACGATGATCCCCACAGAGAACCAGATCGCTGTAACTCTGGAAGAGCAATGATGGACATCACAGAGAAGCTGTCTCACCCCGTCTGCCATGATGAAGTGCAGCCCTCTCCTCTCCGTACTCTCCAGGACAAAGTTCCGGAAGGCACTCACGTTCTCTGGGCGGGTGATGTCACCGTCGCCGTCCACCCCTCCTTCCCCTGGGACCAACAGACAGGGTTGAAGGCATTTAGTTAAAAAAATAAAAATAAAAATAAAAATCTTTTCTTTTTTTCTTTTGCATCCGAGTTTTGACGCATATTTTCTGTTTGGTGAAGAATACAAATTGACAAGCAACATCCTTGAGTGAGAAGTTGGTTTAATAATTTTTCATTGGGTGCTTAGCCCTAGCCATAGACAATTTGTAAGTAAATGGAAGATTGCTTAGTCCATTTGCATGTTCTTGGTCTATGGACCTCAGGGAATGTATTCCCAGTGTCGGAAATATTGTGTTACTATGCTTGAGTAAATTGTAATGAACCAAAGGAGAATATAAATTATTATTGATTTTTTCCCCCATCTTTGACATGAATAACATTGACCAGATGTGAAAGATTGCCACTGAGCTCATTCAGCACCCTCTTGAGATCACATGTACAAAGGATCTAAGCAAATGAATAAAGGGCAGATGATTTACAGGGTTTTTTGTAGATACAGTACTGAATTTTGCTGTCTGGACACATATATGAATATGTAATATAGAAGAGCAGGCCTATAAATTACCTTATTATGGCCAAGTCATACATCTATGGATCGGGCCAAATCTCCTCTTTGCATGTCATGGAGTTAAATCTGGATTTAGTACCACCAGGCAGGCACCCATAACAGGGCAGCAAAGACCGAATAATTTAAGTGGTTAAATTATTCATTAAAACTGATGTATTGCTTTGACATCACAAAGAGCAATAAAAAAAACCTGGCCTGTCCTTTTTCCCCAGCGCCTAAATGAACATTTCACACTCCTAAATCCATTCATAATATGTCTCCTTTAAAAAAATAAATATATATATATCCCCCCCCCCCTTTTTTTTATAAATAAATAAATACATTTATAAAATAAGTTTAATTAAGATAAGATAAGATGATCCTTTATTGATCCCCTTGGGGAAATTCTGGTGTCAAAGCTGCATGGGGGGGGGGGGGATACAGAGCATTTAATAATAACTAAATAACTAATAGTACCATAGTAAGGTTCAAACAGTTCGCTGGGCGCAGCGTAGAAGTCTTCCAGTTTGAAGTCGCAGGGTCCTCTCAGCGTCATGCCGAAGCCCTTGGCGTGCCAGCGGCGCCTCCACAGGACGTACTCCGAGAAGCCCCCCGGCCCGGCGCACACGTCCCCGAAGTACAGCAGCTCCCCCCTGTTCTCCACCGTCTGGGGCACCTGGAGGGGAGGAGGGGGTTAACAGGGACCTTTGACATTTTGGTAATAAGGGTGTAAGAAAGGGGAAACAATAAGAGAATAGAAATGCGTGTCATAATGGACCCGTCACATTTTTCTTGATCCTCCAATCACAGCTGTTGCTTTTTGTCTGAGGGAAGCAACAGTTGTGATTGGAAGATCAAAAAAGAGGGTGGGGTTTGAGATCAATTCTCACATTGCACTAAGAATGTGTCTCTTTCAAAAAGGAATTTGATTGAATGATTCCGCCCCCAAAAACAGTTCACGTGGACAAAAAGGTTCACATTCCTACCTAAGTGGAAAGACGTCGGAGAGATATTTGATTTTGTCAGAGAATCTACAGGACATACGGTGTCTTTATTCAAATAAAAGGTGCAACACAAAATGTGTGAGTGGTTTCTTTTGACCAACTCACCCCCTTTGGGTCCTTTGGGTTGGTGAAGATGTGGTCGAAGCAGTGGTCGATGTTGGCCATCTTCATGGCTGCTCTGAAGGCACAATAAAACACAACACAGTTCATTTAATCCACAGCTCTGTGACATTGTGTTTCCCGCATGCATTCGTGCAAGAGGACCTCTTTGAACCTAGTTCTTACCAGACATGTGCTCACAGATATCCTGGCAAATAACTCGTTCAGCATGACAACATGACTACAATGAAATCTTAGTCGACGAACACCATATGGACAGAGAGAGAACAGCCGTCTAAAGACTGACCTGTTGAGGAAGAACGCTCCTCTGATGGTCTCGTAGGCGTTGGAGCGGGTCCGTGCTCTCCTCATCTCCTCGCCCTCCAGATTGTCAAACACTGTCTGGACACAACATGCACTCACGGTGAATCGCTCCATGTGGGTATCAGGGCGAGTGATGATTTGATCAAGAGCTTCATAATCGACTACTTGTTAGTTGATTTGTAAAACATCAAACAGTTGTTTTTAAAAAAAAGTATATCTTGCAGCATATTTAAAAAGAAAAATGTATATTAAAATATATTTCGTTTTTAAGAATTGTAAAGGCAAAAATAAGCATGTGCTTCAGCCTATTCCTTTTTTCGGTCACTGATTTTGGATTGTGTGTGTGAGCTTACTTTGAATATGTACATTTGTGATTTCTTTTTCTTTTTGTAAGTCCACACAAGTGTGTTTTTGATTTGTCTGTAAACAAAGACCGAAAATAAACTATTCATTTGTCCTTTTCAGACGTTACACCATTTGCTGGAAATTAATAAAAGCTTAATTTCCACAATTATAAGTGCAAACCTATAAACCAAACTAATTGAGGATGCTACTATCACATACTATTCCTAATGAGGATACTACTATCACATACTATTCCTAATGAGGATACTACTGTGACATACTATTCCTAATGAGGATAGAATAGAATAGAAATAGAAATACTTTTATTATCCCGTGGGAAATTAGACACTGCAAATCGCTCAACATTTAAACATTTAGACAGGACAGGTCACAAATTAGAATAATAACACAAATCAAATCAAGTTGCCTAGGATAAGAGTAGAGTAAAATAAAATAGGATAAAATGAAATGAAATAAAATATACAGAAATAAATACAGTAAGAATATACTGAGCATACTGAGCATGGGGTAAACAATTTGGTCAATATAATTATAATTTAAATCTAACTAAATTAAATATGAAATATATATTCCAGTATTCAGTGTCACAAGGTGCAGTATGCTTTAGGTAGTGTATTGTACTAGTGTGACATACTATTCCTAATGAGGATACTAGTGTGACATACTATTCCTAATGAGGATACTAGAGTGACATACTATTCCTAATGAGGATACTAGTGTGACATACTATTCCTAATGAGGATACTAGTGTGACATACTATTCCTAATGAGGATACTAGAGTGACATACTATTCCTAATGAGGATACTAGTGTGCCATACTATTCCTAATGAGGATACTAGAGTGACATACTATTCCTAATGAGGATACTAGTGTGACATACTATTCCTAATGAGGATACTAGTGTGACATACTATTCCTAATGAGGATACTAGAGTGACATACTATTCCTAATGAGGATACTAGTGTGACATACTATTCCTAATGAGGATACTAGAGTGACATACTATTCCTAATGAGGATACTAGTGTGACATACTATTCCTAATGAGGATACTAGAGTGACATACTATTCCTAATGAGGATACTAGTGTGACATACTATTCCTAATGAGGATACTACTGTGACATACTATTCCTAATGAGGATACTAGAGTGACATACTATTCCTAATGAGGATACTAGAGTGACATACTATTAACTCACCTTGCACCTCAGAAGCGTATGCAGGAGATCTTCAGTACAAAACTCAGTCTCGTCATCAATCGTTAATTTCCTCTAAAAGGATCCAAACAAACAAGGTTTCCACAACATGAAGCATGTAGAGCAGGTAAGAGAGTGCAGGTGTCAACAGGTGAGCGACGTGTGTGTGTGTGTGTGTGTGTGTGTGTGTAACTGTGTGCGTGCGTGTGACTGTGTGTGTGTGTGTGTGTGTGTGTGTGTGTGTGTGTGTGTGTGTGTGTGTGTGTGTGTGTGTGTGTGTGTGTGATTGTGTGTGCGTGTGACTGTGTGACTGTGTGTGCGTGTGACTGTGTGTGTCGTACCGGTCCCAATATCATCCAGTCCTTCAACTCATCTGAATCGGGGATCTCTGTGGAGCATTCTGGGAACCAGTCTACCTTTTCTACTGCACTGGGCTGTAGAGAGAGATAGAGAGAGATATATATAGAGATAGAGAGAGAGAGAGAGAGATATATATAGAGATAGAGAGAGATAGAGAGAGATAGAGAGAGAGAGAGAGAGAGAGAGAGAGAGATAGAGAGAGAGAGAGAGAGAGAGAGAGAGAGAGAGATAGAGAGTCATTATGAGACATGATTACATTACAAATGTTAAAAGACTCATTCACCAAGTAAACTGTGGGTTCTTTCTTAACCCGTCACAAGTTCTTAACCCGAACAAACATTTACCAATGTAAACAAACCTTTTACAACCTCAGAGGTCATGAGGCCTGTGTGTTTAGCTGTTTAACCCTCCTACCAATGGCTTAAACAATAACTTTCAGACTGAAAAAAAAAAAAACAACAACAACTAATAAATCACTAATGTAACCAAAGCCAGTAGTAGGCCATACTGCAATCACGGATTGGGCCTTTAACACTGTACCACTGACACTTACCTGATCCTAAATTATTATTCAGACGGATAATAATCTAAATACGGATTACATAAATAGTACAGATTACAGCTTGGTTTTAAACTAAGTATTCTGCCTTCTCTCCCAAGCTTGACAAATAAAATCTGCTACAAGAAAATTCTTCATTCTTCATAACTCAAGTTGTTCAGGCTGACTGCCAGGCATAGCCCTCAGACTCTTTTCTCCTCCCCCTAAGCCCCATCACCTACCTCCCTCCTTCTCCCTTTCCTCCCCCCCCCCCCTCTGGTTTTCACCCCTTTCTCTTTTTCCCTCTCTCTCTTTCCTTCTCTTTCCCGTATTTATTGTAATTTTCCTTTTACTATACTATTGCTACTGTAATTTTATTTTATTGTATGTACTTGTATGCAAGTACATAACCTTGTTTTTGTTGCAGCGTCCCACCCCCCACCCCCCTCCCTTCCCTCAAAAGGCCTTTGCTTTTTGATCAGGCTGCTTTTGTATATGATCATTTGTTCTTACTTGCTTGCCTGGGTAAATAAAGGTTAAAATAAAACAAATATATATATATAGAGTGCTTAACGTCCGGTCCGTACCTCGGGCTCGTCCTGCCAGTCCACGTTGAGTTCCCCCTGGAAGCCCTGGAGGGTGAGGCCCAGACCCCTCCTCCCTCGCTGGGTGGAGGCCTCGATGATCTCCTTGCGCCCCTGGCCGAACTTCCCCAGACCCTCGCCTTCACGGAAGCCCATCTTAGCCTGGAGGTGGAGGACGAGGGGAAATATGTCATCAAGAGAGAACATGGGGGGAGTGAGAGAAAGATAAAAAAAAATAAAAACACAATGAGAATAGAATGATCCGTCTGAACGCTTTGCAGTTTTAGTCTGAGGGTTCACAGCAAAGGACTAGACTGAGTCTCACACAGTGCTAGTCCTCCATCATTCAACGCAAACGTTAGCAGATTATTCAATAAAGCTGATTGTAAACATAGCAGATTATTCAATAAAGCTGATTGTAAACATATCAGATTATTCAATAAAGCTGATTGTAAACATATCATGTCATTCAATAAAGCTGATAGGAAACATAGCAGGCTGCTCAATATAGAATTATAGATGATTGTAAACATCATGTTATTCAATACAGCTGAACATAGCAGTAGGTGGTGCTGTTGTCTAACAATGTCAAACTCATGCGCTTTCCTTGGAATGAATAGCTGAGTTACCATGAGTTTCTGTGAGACACTGTTGTATGTAACATGTTAAGAGTGTGATAAGTTACCATGAGTTTCTGTGACACACTGTTGTACATGTAACATGTTAGAGATAAGTTACCATGAGTTTCTGTGAGACACTGTTGTACATGTAACATGTTAGAGATAAGTTAGCATGAGTTTCTGTGACACACTGTTGTACATGTAACATGTTAGAGATAAGTTAGCATGAGTTTCTGTGACACACTGTTGTACATGTAACATGTTAGAGATAAGTTACCATGCGTTTCTGTGACACACTGTTGTATATGTAACATGTTAGAGTGTGATAAGTTACCATGAGTTTCTGTGACACACTGTTGTACATGTAACATGTTAGAGTGTGATAAGTTACCATGAGTTTCTGTGACACACTGTTGTACATGTAACATGTTAGAGTGTGATAAGTTACCATGAGTTTCTGTGACACACTGTTGTACACGCCAAACACACGGGGGGCAACATCTTCTGCGGAGCTGTCTGTGGCTGGTGCATTGTGGGATATGGTCGGCATGGAGAAGCCTGGTCGTTGTTCTTCTTGATCACTGTCACTCCCACTGGAGTCTGAACAACATACACACACACACGCGCGCGTAAGTATGTGTACACACACACACACACACATATGTGTACTAGGGGTGGGGGAAAAATCGATACGTAGTAGTATCGCAATACTTTGCGTGGCGATACTGTATCGATACAGGGACGCCAAGTATCGATATTTAATTATTCATAAAAAATAAAAATAATTTTTTTTAATTTGTATAAGGGCCCCGCGTCCACCAATCTCACAAAAACACTGATAGTGCGCCGGCAGCGTTGGCATGAAGCGCATCTTGTAGATGACAGAAAGAAATCTACAGCCATCCTTTTATCGTTTTTTCATGCCGCGGTTTTGCACATATTATAGCATATTTTAATAACTTTATTGTATATTAATTATATATATAGTTATTGCCTGACACCACAGTTCGCCCTTTGCTTTTTATTAGCTTTTTAGTAGTGTATTCGTGTAGTTATTATTATTAGTGTATTTGTGTTTTGTCGCGAATCTCAATGGCCCGTCTACTGTGGGTAGACAGCCAGACAGGCAGGCAGCTCCGGTGTCAGGTTACAAACAGAGTGGTAGATATGAATGGCTGTGATTGGTTGTCTGAAAATGAGCTCAGCGCATCGCTCTGAAAGTTCAGAAAGTTTCAACTTTCGGCCGCACAAAAAAGTTGAAAAAAGAAGCCGACTGCAGCGCACTTACTATAGGCGGCGCATGCGGCCGCATACGCTCTCTCCCCATTGGGATCAATTGAAAAAAGACGTGTGCGGTCATAAATATGAGGCAGGTGGACGCGAGCCCTAAGGAAGTTGCATTGTTCATTTCAATACCTGTAATAGTACAGTAGTCCACACACACACACACACATGTGCATTCAGTTAAGTTGGAATATGACTGTAATACAAACAGTTCAGTTTGTCAGGTACATGCAACACAGATTACAGTGTTTACATCTGTCTGCTTGAGAAAATACCATGTTCTGCAATAAAAATAATATTAGATAAAACATGTTGACAAAGTTTTACTTTGCGGTTGAAAAAAGGTAATAAATTAAATTTGATCAAAAAATAAAATTAAATAAAAAACAAATTCCGCAATACTCAGCGTATCGCAATATATTTAGTATCGCGATACAATCGTATCGTGACGCAAGTGTCGCGATAGTATCGTATCGTGAGGTCTCTGGCGATTCCCACCCCTAATGTGTACACACACACAAACACATATGTACACACACACAAACATTCTCACATACAGGGACAAACAGATTGACACAACACACAGATATGAGGACAGATGTAAACAAACAAGTAGCTCAGGAGGTAGAGCGGTCGTCTGGTAATCAGAAGGTTCCCGGTTCGATTCTGGAGAGCTTGTGAAGGGCTGGTGCTTTTTGGTCACTCCGACCACAAACCTGGGGGATTGTGTTTGACATGTAACAGTATTGAAGCCACTTGTGGTAGAGAGAGACTTTTACCTCTTTTTATTGTATTTTTATAATAACTGTACCACGATGACAAGCCCCACCCCCGTACCATATGGCGTGACAGTGGCTCGGTAGGTAGGTCGTCTGGTAGTCTGGAGGTTCCCGGTTCGATCCCCACTCCTCCCGGCAGTGTGTCGAAGTGTCCTTAAGCAAGACACTTAACCCCCTAACTGCTCCCGATGAGCAGGTCAGCACCTTGCATGGTTGCCTCCGCCGTCAGTGTGTGAATGTGTGAGTTAATGGGTTAATGTGAGGCATAAGTTGTAAAGCGCTTTGGATAAGAGCACTATATAAACGCAGTCCATTTAGGTTTCCCGATCTCATACTGAATTATTTAGCACACAAATAATCTACACCTTAGACTAGAATCATACCTGGCATTACCTGAGGTGAGATGCTCTGTGTTAGGGGTGTAAAGGTACACGTATCCGTACCGAACCGCTTCAGTGTGTACCGTGCCGTACCGTACCGAACAGCTGTGTACCGAACGAATACAACGGTACGTTAACCACTAACTTAACCTAACCACCTAACTTAACCACCCACTGGGGTAAATTTTTTTCACAATCTAATATAATTATTATTATTATAAAAACAAATGTACAAGTTGATTATTAATTTCAATATAGAATATTCGTTTGACAGCCCTACAAGTACAATTAGTTACTGCACACTACATCACCCCTGAGTGGAACATGGAAAGCCAAACTTTCCCCCACTGTACCGAAAACCCGTACCGAACCGTGACTTCAAAACCGAGGTACCGTGGTTTCTGTGTACCATTACACCCCTACTGTGTGTGTACAACAGAGAGGATACGATGGCTGCAACTAGTACCACAGAGAAGACGGATACGGTGGTTATGGTATGACGTCACCATATGATGTGGTGGTGTGGCGGTGTGGCTCACCCTGACTGGTTGACAGAAGCGGTGACTCTTCATCGGAGCTGGCATCGTCACGGCGCTTTTTAACCCCCGGCGGTGCCGGGGCCACCCCACCTCTCCTCTTCATCGTGACTGAGACAGAGGAAGGAGCAGCACAGTAGTCAGGACTCGGAGGGAGACGAGATCATACCATACAGTACAAAACTACAGTGTTGTTTTATTCCCACAGCTACCAGTCAGAAGAGAAGCTCAACCTTCTTTTAGATGTACATCCCCTAGGGATGCTCGTTTATGGCATAAAATAAATCATGATTATTTAACACGATTAACTCATTGACTTTGGAAACATGCATGTATTGAGAACTTGAAAACTTGTCTTTTTAACAGTGGATTTCCTTGAACTTTAAATATAATTAAACTGAAAAACAAAAAGCTTGACCTGGCTAATAAAACATGACTTGGCTAAAAGTCAATTATCTTGTTTTCATAATGGTTTGGAAACCAAAAATCATAATTGAAAATAAATTGTATTAATTGCCCCAGACCAGACATCCTCAATGTTATTCACACCCAGGAATCTGTATTGTCTGGCAAATTGCAATTGCACATACTATAGTTGTGTTCTGTATTGACACCAGCACAGATATCTGCACATTCAAACCAGGGTGTCATCATATGTTCACTCCGCACCACACCAGTCTTTATTATTGTGATTGGGGTTACACATAGTAATTATTATAGTAATATAATTACATAATAAAAAAGAAATTAAAGAAATTCGGTTCCGGAATCTTCTCAACGGTTCCGGAACCGAAGTTATGGCTCGGTGCCCAACCCTTACATAGTTACCTGCACATATCATGTAAATAATCGGCATCATTTGCACCGTCTACACCTTGCTGCTCACCATGTTTATAAATATATGTCTCTCTTATTCTTATTCCCCGCCCTTATACACTTTTCACTTGATCTGTTTACATCTCACATCTGTCTGAAATGCTGCTGTAACACCCCCCATATGTCCCTAAGGCCGGGGATCAATATCAGTCTGTCTAGAAGAACTGTTTCGAGTTTCGACAACCCTGTACAGCTCAGAGGGTGAGACACAGCACTACTACCATGAGCCACACTGTACGTCACAAACACATGGCCATCCAGTCAGTGTAGCAATGGCTCGCAAACCCCCGCTTTGTGACTGCATCCCTCAGGCTTTCAGGACAAGCAGGAAAAGACCAAGCCGCTAGAAGGCCTCCCAGTTTCATCTCTTGCACATCAGCAAGCTGGGACATTGTGAAGTCTAGAACAGACACAGTACAGTACTATTCCGACCCCCCAGTGAGTCTCATATTCAGAGCAGAAGTATGAAAGACGAAGTAGTCTCCGGAAGCTGATCAGTGATATACAAGTTAATGCTAAATTAGCCTGGTATTATCCAACCTATACTGTGCTCAACCATTATAGTATACATTTGTATTTTAAATAAAAATACATTAAAATAACTTTGTTTGGCTTTGTTGAATTACAGTATTTATTAATTATATCGTTTGTTAACCCTGTTCACTGCCACACACTACACAGACGGTTACACTGCGACAATACACAGAAGGTTGACCCTTTCACTGCGACACTACACAGAAGGTTGACCCTTTCACTGCAACAATACACAGAAGGTTGACCCCTTCACTGCCACAGCAGGTTAACCCTTCCACTGCCACACTACACAGACGGTTAACCCTTTACTATCACACTACCGACGGTGTGATGATAGTAAAGGGTTAACCTTCTGACTAGTGTGGCAGTGAAAGGGTTAACGTGCAATGTTTATTATAATCCCAAAACTGTTTGCATATTATGGAGCTAGGCAATCTGACACGTAATTGCATTTGCAGTGACCTGGCAGCTTCAATTAGGGAATCACATATAATCTGTGCATGGCAGGTCACCTGGAAATGCCATCAGGTGCGAGATTGATTGATAACTTTATTAACAGATTGCAGAATGGGTACAATACAGTACAGCTCAATACATACAATTGTTGAGGGGATGCAGACCAGAGAAAGACTTTCGTCTTGATTAGATTGATATAATGAATATTGTAACAAAGCCAACAAAGTAATTGTAAACTCTTTACATTGAGTGGCGCCTGTATGGTATTCTTTTCTCCCAGCCTCATCATACTACGCAGCTAACGCTAAAGGAGATGGTCTGATATTTACCTCTGGTTCAAAGTTATTGGTAGCCAGTTATCGTTACTAAAGTTGAGTATATTGGCCCATTCAACTGTGCGGGGTATTCACTAACTTAGCTTAGCACTGTTCGTCCAGGTAAACACTAACTTTAAACAACAATAATAACTGAAGGGGGGCGTTGTTGTCAGAAACGAAACTGAGCAGAGACTAGTGCGCAGCAAGTGCAGCTATAGCCGTTAGCTAGCCAGCAGCTACTTTATTATATACCCGCTTCGTGCACGACTTACTTCACTTCTGGAAAATACCAAGTCACATTCCATCGGAAAGAATTTATTAAAAAATATTCATCGAGTTTACAAGCTCAGGATGTTTCTTGTTTACATGCAAAAATGCTTTGGCAAATGTCTTGTTGTTTATCGAGGTCAGCGTTAGTTAGCCCGCGTCCAGTTTCGGAGTTTGTCGCAAACTATAGGGGGTCCTTCCTTGTCCGTGGACCCAAGCGGATGACGCGTTTGATCGTTTGGGGTGTCCTGACAAATGCCTATTTCGTCTCAAATGATAATGGTATGTGTGTTGTTGTTGTTGTTGACGGTTTTCTATAGTTATATGGTTGTTGAGCAATTGAACGATAATAAAATATTGTCATTTAGTTTATGTTGAGCGTGAATGCACTGTACTTGTTGTTTTTTACACACACACACACACACACACACACACACACACACACACCCATACACACGCACACACACGCACGCGCGCGCACACACACACACACACACACACAAACAGGGCGTCTGCCATCTTGTGGCTGTAAGACAAACAGCAAGTAATTAAAGTTATCATATTTAGCGCATTGACCTACGTATAGGGTTGCCAGCTCAGCTGTCCCGTAATAGCCGGGACATCCTGTATATTTGGGCTACATTGGTTTGTCCCACACAGGACCTCCCTTGTCACGTATATTGACTGTCAACATCTCTGTGATAAGGAGAGGAGAGAAGGAGAGCAGGGAAGAGGAGAGGAGAGCAGGGGAGAGGAGAGCAGGGGAGTGGAGAGCAGGGGAGAGGAGAGGAGAGCAGGGGAGAGGAGAGGAGAGCAGGGGAGAGGAGAGGATAGAGGGGAGTGGAGAGGGGAGAGGATAGGAGAGCAGGGGAGAGGAGAGGATAGAGGGGAGTGGAGAGGGGAGAGCATGGGAGAGGAGAGGATAGAGGGGAGTGGAGAGGGGATAGGATAGGAGAGCAGGGGAGAGGAGAGGATAGAGGGGAGTGGAGAGGGGATAGGATAGGAGAGCAGGGGAGAGGAGAGGATAGAGGGGAGTGGAGAGGGGATAGGATAGGAGAGCAGGGGAGAGGAGAGGATAGAGGGGAGTGGAGAGGGGATAGGATAGGAGAGCAGGGGAGAGGAGAGGATAGAGGGGAGTGGAGAGGGGATAGGATAGGAGAGCAGGGGAGAGGAGAGCAGGGGAGAGGAGAGGAGGGGAGAGGAGAGCAGGGGAGAGGAGAGGAGAGGAGAGCAGGGGAGTGGAGTGGAGAGCAGGGGAGAGGAGAGGAGGGGAGAGGAGAGCAGGGGAGAGGAGAGCAGGGGAGAGGAGAGCAGGGGAGAGGAGAGCAGGGGAGAGGAGGGGAGAGGAGAGGAGAGGAGAGCAGGGGAGAGGAGAGGAGGGGAGAGGAGAGCAGGGGAGGGGAGAGGAGAGCAGGGGAGAGGAGAGCAGGGGAGAGGAGGGGAGAGGAGAGGAGAGGAGAGGAGAGCAGGGGAGAGGAGAGCAGGGGAGAGGAGAGGAAATAGGCTCTGTTTTTTCAGAACCATGGACAGCGCTGTGATTGATTGATTGATTGAACATTTTTATTAACAGATTGCAGAATGGGTACAGTACAGCTCAATACACACAATTGTTAAGGGGATGCAGACCAGAGAAATACTTTCATCTTGTTTACATCAGGGTCCCCCATTTTCAATTCATCATAATGCAATGCTGTTTGGTTGAATGTCCTTGAATACCCTTGTGCATAGTAAAGTAATTGCTGTAATGTTGCTGATTTGGAGTGATTGTCTATAAAAGGAAGGAGGAAGTTTGGAGGAAAAGACTGCGGTGAAATCCTTGATAAATCCCTTTACCGACATCCATAATATTCTGGGGTCCTGTACCGATTCCGCATTCTCCAGCAGGAATTCAACAAGTGCTTCTTTGAATTGTGTAATGAATTCATTGTTTTTCAGCAATATCGAGTTAAATCGCCATCTTGGGGCTCGGGATGACAGTATACCAAATGTTCCTTTTAGGAGTAAATAGCTGTGATCTGATAGTGCATTGGGAACCATTCCCACGTCATAGTTATCAAATAGTCTAGGGGATGCAAAAACATAATCTATTCTGGAGAATGTCTTGTGTCTTGTAGATCGACAAGAGTACTCTCGGGCCGTTGGGTTGAGTGATCGCCATAGGTCATTTACACCTGTATTCTTAGACCAATCCTTTAGTGCATTAGATGCATTTTTCTGATAATTGGAAATGGTGGGATAAGATTTATCCATCCCGGGATCCCAAATGGCATTAAAATCCGCGCCAATTATAAATGAGTATTCAGGAAGGTTTAACATTGTTCTGGTGAGTGTAGCGTAGAAGTTAGCCTCGTAAAGACTGGGGGACCCTGATGTAAACAAGACGAAAGTCTTTCTCTGGTCTGCATCCCCTTAACAATTGTGTGTATTGAGCTGTACTGTATTGTACCCATTCTGCAATCTGTTAATAAAGTTTTCAATGAATCAATCAATCAATCAATCAATCAATCAATCAATCAATCAATCAATCAAAGTCATAGAGATGCTGCTCTGAAAACAAGCTGACAATTAACCTGTTAAGCTGTAGGAATATTTCGCCTAAAGGTACATGCCTAAGTAAATGGAAGATTGCTCCACTTCTGCAAGGTCAATTTGCATGTTCTTGGTATCTAGGAACATCTAGGGACCTGGGGGTATGTATTTCCAGTGTCAGAAATATTGTGTCTGTTACTAGGCTGAGTAAATTGTAATGAAGAAAAGGAGAATGTAAATTATGATTTATGATTATTGCATCTTTGATCATGTTAAATCTGTGGGGTACGTGAAAATGCTCACTGAGCTCATTCACCACCTTATTGAGATCATGTGTACAAAAAATTTGTAGATACAGTAATTAATGATAATTGATTTTATAAATTCATATTTGACCTTGAACTTGACCTTGACCTTATTATGGCCAAATCATACATCTATGAATAGGGAAATGCTCCTCTTGAATCTGGATTTAGTCATTTCGGTTTTTACAATAATTAGCATTTTCCAATAAATTCGTATTTCCGATAAATCGTATAAAACATCGGTAAAAATGAAAATATACACTTTGAATACTGTTTTCGATAGGGTTATGGTCTCTCCTCTTGGCTACAAGCTCTCTTGGCAGAGCCTGAGGTTGTGGCCCAGCAATAGCAACCCCCATCCCCGCTCATCTCCAACCCACACATAAAGTCATAAATAAATGGTAAATGGCTGCATTTATATAGCGCTTTTATCCAAAGCGCTTTACAATTTGTTCCTCACATTTGACCCATTCACTCACATGCACACACCGATGGCAGAGGCAACCATGCAAGGTGCCGACCTGCTCATCGGGAGCAATTAGGGGTTAATAAGTGTCTTGCTCAAGGACACTTCGACATGCTGCCCGGGAGGAGTGGGAAACGAACCAGGAACCCTCCCACGCATGTTATTAGGCAGGGACTACAGATGAAAACGAGCTCATTAGCTAATTCTGGCACATTTACATTGATGTGGAAACTGAAGATGTTGAATAATGTGCACTGTCCCTGGGTAAAAAAAAAGAAATAATAATAAACTAAACACATCAGACCAAAACAAAAAATGTAAACAAACTGCAATACCAAGCGGGGCCCTTTTGTCTAGAGGTTGCTGTTTAATAGCATTACAGATTCTACCTTTAACATACATTACATTATTTAATTACATTTTAAGTACGTTTATTGTCCTACATCCGTGTGTTCCAGTGTTCCTCTCTGAAGCTTGTGTCCTATTCAAGACTATACTCTGAGAGCAGCGAATAGGCCTAAGGTTCCCTTCTGCGGGGGGGGGGGGGCGAGTGAAACCTCTCCCTTCATGTCACGATCAATGTCAGTGTCAGGCATGAAGACCAAATTGGTTGAACATGCAAAGTCCCTCATCTCACACCTAATGACTAATCTGGGTTTTATGTGACGCAGGGATATCCAGCCGAGCTTTACGGGGAAACACACAGTAAACACACGCAATTATCCTAAATCTTTTTCCACCACCTGAAGTCGGTGTCATGATGACTGAGGCAGCGGGAGTCGGCTTGTTGATGTGGTTCAGATCCAGAGCCGGTGCATGTAGGTCATATAGGCTGACGGGTCAGAACAAGTGTCAGTTCTGTGGTACCACACTGACGGGTCAGATCAAGTGTCAGTTCTGTGGTACCACACACTGATGGGTCAGATCAAGTGTCAGTTCTGTGGTACCACACTGACGGGTCAGATACATTTTCAGTTCTGTGGTACCACACTGACGGGTCAGATCAATGTTCAGTTCTGTGGTACCACACTGACGGGTCAGATCAAGTGTCAGTTCTGTGGTACCACAGAACCCAAACAACCCACCCCCACCCCCACCCTCCCCGGCGGGAACCCATTTGACGTCAAGCTGGTATTGTTTCGTGGGCCGTTGATGGGGTTATGTGTGTTTGTCCCTTACAGCACGGTACAGTACATCTCCTACGGGTGTATTTAACCCAGCGCCAGCTTCACTCCCCTGTGCCAGTGGCCTTCTAATCCCCCCCCCCCCACACACACACACACACACACACACACACACCATGTGACCGCCTTACGCAAGCAAGCCTAGGCTTTATATACCACCCGCGGGGACGAATCTCTCTCAAAAGAGATCAAAACAGTGCAGGTGTGTGTCGTTGTGTGTTTGAGCGTACGCTAGGACGGAGACAGGGGGAGAGCTACCGGTCCCACAACTGCCACGCTCAGCCTGGTGGGGGACAGCAAGGCCGGAGAGGAGAGGAGAGGAGAGGGGAGAGGAGAGAGGAGCGGAGAGGGAGGAGAGGAGCGAGGAGTGAGGAGGGGAGAGGCAGAGAAGGGAAGCAGAGCGTCCTCAGGGCTGCCGGTCTCTCTCACCTCTCTCTCTCTCTCTTGAGTGGAAACGACAACAAAGATGTTTTTCTTCCGCATCCCTCGTCTGACCCCAGGGTACATCAGGTACCTCCAGGTGTGTATATGCGTCGCAACGCTTCAGGGCGACTGCTCTCCTTCAGACAGATTCATGATTAGGACCTAAAGGTATAGAATCTGCGTTGCCCGTCAAACAGCAACCTCTCTCTAGGCAAAAGAGCCCCGCCACGTGGTAGTAGTGCACTTTGTTTTGCTTTAGATTAGATTGTTTAGATTAGATTAGTACTTTAGTGACTTATTATTATACTGTGGATTTCTCCAGACGTCTCTTGGCAGAGCCTGAGGTCGTTGTTGTGAATGAATGAATGAATGAATGAATGAATGAATGAATTATTTTATTTAGAATGTCTACAACTAAATAAACAAACAAACAATTTTTCGAACATTTTCACAAATAAACAAACGAAAAGGATAGGTTTGAAGGCGAAGGCTTATAGAGCAACCTACCCCTAATTCAAAAAACAAATTCAAAAAAGTTAAAGTTTTCAAAATATAACAAACAAAAAAATAAATCAACAATAAAAAATCAACAAAAACCGATGCAGAAAAGAACAAAAAAAGTTAAAGTTTGCAAGATAAAACAAACAAACAAACAAACAAACAAAAAATCAACAATCAACAAAAAACGTTCCTGAAAAGAACATATATAGCCAACATAGGAAAATCAAAAATTCATCTTCAATACCAGAGTTGTTGTACACCATGCAGGGTTATTTTACGTCCAGGGCTTCCCCGTGATTTAACACTGCTTTGATGAAAATCTGGCACTGGTGTATTTCTCCATCATTTGCTGCAAAACAGAATCTCACACGTCTGTGAAATATTGAAGATATTGAATATTGGAAAACCCCTAAATACTACCCCTGAGGGCATTTTTGCGTGGGTTTCCTCTGGGTACTCCGGTTTCCTCCCACACTAAAAGACATGCATGCTAGGTATATAGCATCTTGACTCCCATCAAGACCAAGCTTGACCCGGGGCGATTGCAGCCGCACCCTCCCTCTGGAATGCCCCAGCCAACACCCTACTACTGTCCTTTAAAACAGCCCTCAAAACCCACCTTTTCACTCTTCCTTTCAACCATTAACTGTTTTGTTTAGTTTTTTTGTTGTTGTTGTTTACACTGTAAAGCATCTTTGAGCATCGTAAAAGTGCTATATCAATTAAATTTATTATTATTATTATTATTATTATTATTATTATTATTATTATTATTATTATTATTATTATTATTATTATTATTATTATTATTATTATTATTATTATTATTATTCCTGCTGTTGCCCTTGACCGAGCTACTGGCATTACAACTGGATAGTCTGCCCCTGGGTGCTGCACTGTGTGTGGCTGGCCTGCACACTGCTCCATAGATAGTTAGGATGGGTCAAAATGCTGAGAATTAATTTCCCCAAGAGGATTAATAAAAGGTTCAACTTAGACTCCCTGAATGAAATACCTCGAATGAACTAACCCACTTCAAGCGCAGGGCAGAAGACAAAGTCGTTATTAACAGACGACGGACACCATGGCTCTATCGGTCCCGTTTACTAGTCACTGCGGCACGGTGGTGTAGTGGTTAACACTGTCGCCTCACAGCAAGAAGGTCCAGGGTTCGATTCCCGCTTGGGGACCAGGTTTCCATGATGCCAGTTACCCAGGTGGGGTATCTCCCAGGCCTTTCTGTGTGGAGTTTGCATGTTCTCCCCGTGCTCGCAAGGGTTTCCCCCCCCCGATAAGATAAACCCAATGGAAAAACATGCACAACAATAGATTGCTAACGCTGTGGCGTCCTTGACGAAGACGGACAGGAGCACTTGGATTGGTCCCCTGGCGCGGCTCACGTTGACGCCTGTCTGCTCCCGGCTGCCCTTGAGGGGGAAGGACGACGGGATGGGTTAATCGCAGATACGAATTGCATGCATGCATCACATGCGTGCCGATTGATGACCTCTGAGCAGGTCCTAAATTATTATTATTATTGATTGATTGATTGAAAACTTTATTAACAGATTGCAGAATGGGTACAATACAGTACGACTCAATACAAAACAACTGCTAAGGGGATGCGGACCAGAGAAAGACTTTCGTCTTGTTTACATCGGGGTCCCCCATTTTCAATTCATCAAGTTCAAGTTTCAAGTTTCAAGTTTCTTTATTAGTTGTCATACAGAAGTACAGAATACTTTTATACAAAATGCTTCTTTCTGTTTAGCTCCAGCGACTGTGCTAGGCAAAAATAGATAATAAAATAAGTATAGCAAGTATAAAAGTATAAAATAGAAGTCAAGTACGTAGACAAAAATGTTCAGTATATACATATATACAATGCTCTATGTAGAGTAGAAGTAACTGAGTTACAATACAATATACTATACAGTGCAAAGCAGAAGTGGGATGAGGTACAATTTGGGTACAATATAATTTACAGTAAGGTGTAATGAGGTATGGGTTGTAGTGCAAATTCTTTACCGATAAATATAAAGTGTGCTTAGGTGTACTAAAGTGGTTAAAGTGGGTGCTGCAGTGAGTTGTATGGAAACTCACATCTCATATCTAACCGATGTTTGTCCTATAGTTAGCTAAACGCTCCTAACGGTATAGACTTGACACTGACTAATCAACAACGTCCAGAGGGTCCATTAGTGTGTCAGGACAGGATTAGGCTAGAGGATTAGAGAGGAGCCCGGAGTCTTTAAACGGATCCCAATCTGGGAGATGCATGAATAGTTCCTCGACGGTCAAGTTAAATCTCTAATTAGATGTTCAGATGAACGGCATGAGATCCGTGTTCCTCCTGATCACCTACTGTAGCCTGCGACGTCATGTCAGATCCCCCCCTCCCCTGGGAGAGCTATAGTTTGCTTGGCGTTCCACGGGCTACAAATCACACAGTTGGATATTTCAGGGGGGGGGGGGCAGCTTGATTTAGAAGCCTCTGGTATGTTTGTTTTACCTGGAAGTGCCAAGCCTGATTATATCTGTGACTTAGCTCATCTGAGTTAAGCTTAGATAACTACTGCCTGGGAGGAGGGGGTTAAAGAGGTTACTGCAGTTGAGATGAAGGGTTAACTTATTATGTCACGTGTGTAAACAACGGCTCAAAGTGGAAGTGCCCGTCGCACACGCTTCAAGGTTTACGTGTATAAGAGAAAACAGCCTCACGGAGATGATGAGCAAAGGAAGTGATCGGTTAGATAAGATGAGATAAGATATTCTTATTATATTCTTAGACTTTATTGATCCCCTTGGGGGAAATTTGGGGCGTCATAGCAGCATGGGAGAGGGGAGAGGGGGGGGAGAGGAGGTACAGGTATGGGCAGGGTAATAGAAGAAAGACAATAAATATAGACACTAAAACTTTATCTGAATGTAAAAATATTAGAAAAAATTTACTCTAAACAAAAAGTGCAGATGAGGGTCTTTCCTATCGGTTATATTATACGTTACAATAAATATAGGCACTAAACAATTTGAATCGAATATATACTCTATGAGTAAGAGTAAAGTAAACAGTGTACACAAGGTGCCCTAACTGCATGATATACGTTGTAGTCCGTGTTCTGGATTGGCTCAAAACTCGGTTACCTCCAACCCCCCCAGAAGCCTGACCGGACGACATCATACCCAGACTAAACCGTACACTGGCTCTAAATGGAGACCCTAGCACGGCTCTTGCCCTACGACCCGGACGGAACATTGCCGTCATTATCGTTCTCGGCACTGGCGACACAGACCGGCGGGTTGCCGTGGCTACTACACGGATGGTGATGATGACCCTCTGCTCTCTCTCTCTCTCTCTCGTCGCTTCCTCTCCCTCCCTCTCTCTCTCCCCCCTCTCTCCCTCTCTCTCCCCCCCTCTCTCTCTCCTCTCTCTCCCCCCCCTCTCTCTCTCTCCCCCCCTCTCTCTCCCCCCCCCTCTCCCCCCCCCCCCCCTCCCTCTCTCTCTCTCCCCCCTCTCTCTCTCTCTCTCTCTCTCTCCCCCCCTCTCTCTATCCCCCTCTCCCCCCTCTCTCTCTCACTCTCTCTCTCTCTCTCTCTCTCTCTCTCTCTCTCTCTCTCTCTCTCTTTCTCTCTCTCTCCCCCCTCTCTCTATCCCCCCCCCCTCTCTCTCCCCACACTCTCTCTCTCCCTCCCCCCCTCTCCCCCCCCCCCTCTCTCTCTCAGACCCAGGCGGCTCAGACCATGCTACAGAGCCGTGATGGCGGTCCCACCATGCCCGGGCTGGCCATGCTGATGGGCGTGATGGGCATCGGCGTCTCCGGCTACAGCTGCCGCAGCTCACGCTGCACTGCAAGCCAGCCGCCTCACCTCCTCAGATGAGACGGAGACACGGACACACACACAGATATACACAGTACACACACACACACAAAGATATACACAGCACACACACACGTCTGACCTCCGACCCCTAAACCAGACGAATGTTATCAGACGACCGGAGGGACGATAACGACGTGGAACTGATGGAATAGAACTTCACTCTCTGGTTCCAGGAGGTTCTTTTCCTCCGTGGCCGTAACCTCGATGATCTGACCGCACGGCTCCGGAGACGCGCGGGTCTTCACGGTCACCAGAGAGGCTACGGCCACAGAGGACCGGCGCGGTGGACCTCTGTTACCGGGGATGAACGTGTGTTTCTTTCAAAAGGCTGTTTATTGTTCTTTCTGCGAAGCCCTGCCCCCGAAACGCCCTCCCCCTGTGGTTGAAGTTTAGGATTAATGACGTTCGCGGGTGAAATCCGATTTCCGTCGGGTTTGAACCGAGAAAACTGTGGCCTTTTAGAGGCCAAAGAAACGCGCCCGGAAGCGGTAACTCCACGTGCCTCGTTTAGACGCGCCTCATCTTTTCCTTCTAACCAAAACCGTCCAAATGTATTCAAAATCAAATAACAAACAGACAAGGATTTCTGTTTTCCACCAAATCCACCAAATATAGAAAAAGAAATCAATGTCTATGATATGTCTCTTGTCAATATGACACATTCGAGGCCAATTTCGGTTCCCAATCTCTCTCGGGCCTTTGACTTTAAATCGCGCTCCCCGTGCTTCCCGCGTTCCGGTGTGGTATTCTGATAAATGCCACGATGGAACCCGGAGATTAGCGCCCTCTGCTGTGTGGGAGGGGCGCTTGACTTGTGTCCACGTCGTCCAGGCTTCCTGTTTAAAGTCACACGGGGCAGAAAGAAGATATAGAGAGAGAGAGAGGAATCACATCGGTAGCATCTTTGCTTTTCAACGCGACGTTGATCGATAATTCGTTCTCAATTCTGGAGTTGACCTAATGAATTCTTGGATTTTCTGATATCTCTCTCCTGTGTGTTTTTGTAAGAAAAAGGCAGAGATCTAAATTTTGTTTAAGTATATTTTTACATGTCCGCACTCAAATTCTATGTTCCCCCTTTTCGTAAAGGCAGAGAAAATATTCTTTTGACAGAAACATTTGAATTGAAATTTGTATGGAAAGCGTTAAATACGTGAACACTGCTACTTTGCACTTTGAAGATTGTACGCGTACATAAGATGTACGTAATGTCTATTTGAAGCTTCATGAGATTAGTAGCGTTACTCGATGACATGGAGCTGTGCCGCCCGCCTCTCTTCGGGGGGGGGGGGGCTGGACCGGGCGGGGGTCTAGCCGGGTTGACACACGTCTTATAAGCTGCCTGTTCGGCGTCACGGGGGGGGCAGAGCAACCGGGACAACCATCCTGGATCAACCCCCCCCCCCCCACGGCTGAACCGGTAGAGAAAAAAAACGTGTGAATTCGACCCGGATGGATCCCTACCGGTTGTGCACCGCCGTCAGTCGAAAATAGACGAATGACCCGCTCTAGGGTCTCTTAACGTAGCTAGAAATCTCTGTATATAGGCTGTATATCTGTTGTGATTCGTGCTTTAAAAAGGGGAAATAACCTCGACAGCGTATGAATGTCTCACCGACAAGCAATGTAAAAAATAAATATATATATATAAAGCAGTGAAACTGATTGAAAATTAGTTTTAATGGGGTAGGTGTTCCGCGTCTTTAACCGCCTGTCGCAAGGCCTGGGAGGTTCACGGAATGAGTGGACGGGAGTCAACCCCACATGGGAGCGTATCTATGTTCCCCGGGTCCTATGTTCCCCGCTCCCGATAAAAGGGGTCCTGTTCCCCGGGTCCTATGTTCCCCGCTCCCGATAAAAGGGGTCCTATGTTCCCCGGGTCCTATGTTCCTACAGAAAACATGCACCATCTCTACACCCTCACACAACTCCGTCGCTAGTGTTCTTTTAGGAATAGAAGTTTGAATAGAACGTTTGAACCACACACATGCAATAAATAGCCTACCACCTAGCCAACAATATTATTCTCTTTCCTCCAGAAACATTCTCAATTCCATTTATCTTGTTTCCGTGCCGGTGAAATTCTACCGTTCGTTGCGGCGACTATACTAACACGCAAATGTAAGCGTTGATTTTGGCAGTATAGGTTAGGCCGCCTCCGCGGCCCACTCGATGGCACTCACTGGCCCACTCATAGACCCTTTTTTCGGGAGCGGGGAACATCGGGATGACCCCCCCCCCCTCCCCCACACTCTGGACGGAAGTATAAACCCCCACAATCTGGATCTCCTCCAAAACAGCCGGCTATACCATGCGAACGCGCTGCGAGGGAGCCTGAAGTAATCCGGTCGACCTCCACTGATCCCATCAGATCACAGGTCTTTTTCGGGACCGGGGCTAACGGTTGCGTCTAAAAGGGGTCACTGACCCTGACACGGAAACGGAAACAGGCCCCTCCGGTGTGTGTGTTATCCAATTATTCAACGGTATATTACCCTATCTATACGCTTGAAGAGCCGGGGGTTGTTTTTTATGATCCAGTGGCTCGATGATGATGAGGGATATTTACTCAAAGGGATAGTTCAGATTTTTGGGAATCCCTAAGAGCCCTATTTGTTTACTTAACAACGGTGACGCCGATCGGTAAGAGTCCTGTCTCGGCGCAATTCCATACCGGCTCCGAATAGTTAAGCCACAAACTGGTACAGAGTCAGCGCTCCTGTCTCTCTAGAGAAGCCTCAGTCAGCTCGTACTCTGCTGAGACAGGACTCTACCGATCAACACGGTCGTTGGCGAGTAGCAAACAGGGTCAGGGGGGGGGGGGGTCCAAACATCTGAACTACCCCTTTAATTTACTGACGACTCATTCTATTCCCACGATAGAAGTCTTTTTTTGGGCCCTCTGACCGAATGTCAGTGACCGACACAGACACCGATGTTCACAGACACCGATGTTCACAGACACCGATGTTCACAGACACTGATGTTCAAGCCAGAGGGAATAAAACAAGTATCCTGCTGTAAATAATCCTCTCCATCGAGTGTACGATCTCCTCGAGTAAACAAGATAAAGTGGGAGGGAATTCCACGACTTAATTGGTTTCGTGCTGCCGGCGTTATCTCATGGAGGTTTCACATGGATTTATATACTGTAGTGTATAGGCAGGCTACACGTGTGTGTACAACCGGTGTGTTGTCGTCGCAGTTTTGCTCGTTTTAGTCGAATCGCGATCCTCTGTCGGTTCAGTCGATGTTTCCTTTTCTCTTGTCTGCCTCGGTGCGGAAGGGAAGGGAGACATGAACTGTCTCAGACGTGGCGTTGATTATCCGAGTTTATGTAGAAGCTTAGCACTCATGCATGGATCGTCTTTCTATGCCGTAGCCGCTCTCTTGGATGTTTTCCCATGATCGGGGGTGTGTTCCCATGATCGTGAAAAACTCACTATCGTAAACCACAGGTTTCTCAGGAATTTGTTAATAATAGGAACATATTAGCGCTGAAGAAGAAGGGATGAAGCCATTTTCAACATCACGTGAAATTGTTATTCCTGTCATTTATAAATGTTTTGTAATTACGCATTTCATATTTAAGAGTTTAGTGGTGTGTGTAACAATAAGAAATGTTGGCGTCGTTTTTGAGGTTTGTCGTCGTGGACCCGTGCATTCTAAATGCACGACAACAAAGCAACTTTGAACTTGTATTGATATTAATTTGTACGATGTAGTGTGTATCCAATAATAAATTATAAATGACTCACGTCAGTGTGTGTCCTTTCATTGTGTTGAACATTTTGTCTACTTTAGGTGGCAGCCATTCAGAATAGTGCAATGTTCTGTACCTATTGTGACAGCGTTGGGGAGTAGTTAACTACATGTTTACTACTTTTACAAGTTTAACCAACCTGCCAACGTTATGAGGAATGCGCTTACCATCTTCTCCGGAGTCAGACGAGAGGATAGACACCAATTTCCTCTCTGTGCGTTTATTCAAGTTCAAGTTTCTTTAATAGTTGTCATACAGAAGTACAGAATACTTTTATACAAAATGCTTCTTACTGTTACGCTCCAGAGACTGTGCAAGACAAGATAAGTATGAAATAAAATAACATGGTATAGCATGTAAATTAGAAGTAAAAAAATGAGGTCACAGTGTTCAGTATAGACATATGTACAATGTTCGATGCAGAGTAGACGTAACTGAGTTACCATATAATATACAATACTGTGTAGTGTACTAATATACAATACTATATAGTGCAAGGCAGAAATAGGATGAGGTGCAATTTAGGTACAATTTACAGTAGGTGTACGAGTTGTAGTGCAAATCCTTTATCAATAAATATAAAGTGTGTTTGTGTGATCTAAAGTGTGGAGAGTGGGTGCTGCAGTGTGTTGTTTGTTTAAGTGAGTGTGTGGGTGTGTGTGCCGTGTGCATTTGATGGTTGTTGCATAGTGTTTATTGTTCGTTTAGCAGCCTGATGGCCTGGGGATAGAAGTTTCTTCTGAGTCTTTCTGTGCTCGCCTTAAGACTCCGGTATCGCTTGCCTGACCGCAGCAGTTCAAAGAGGCAGTTGTTCGGGTGGCTCGAGTCCTTAATAATTCTCTTAGCCTTCCCCCTGCACCGCTTGTTGTAAATGTTCTGGAGGGTGGGAAGCCCCCCTCCAATTGTGCGTTCGGCTGAACGTGTCACTCTTTGTAGTCTGCAACGGTCTTGTGCGGTGCTATTCCCAAACCAGGAGGTGATGTTGCCAGTCAGGATGCTCTCTATTGTACATGAGTAGAAGTTCCTAAGGATCTTCTGACTGACTTGGAACTTCCTTAGGCGACTGAGGAAGTAGAGGCGTTGTCGTGCCTTCTTCACAACACTGTCAATGTGTGTGGTCCATGTCAAGTCCTCGGATATGTAGGCTCCGAGGTACTTAAAGCTGTTGACTCTCTCAACCGGTGCCCCCTCGATGCTGAGGGGGCTGTAGTCCTTGAGGGGGCTGTAGTCCTATTAGACTGTGAGCTATAGCCTAGCTTAGCACAAATTAATGGAAACTGATACGGACAAGTAGCCTAGCTTAAAACACTGTGGGAGCTAGGCTGGCTGGTCTGTATCTGTTCCCATTCATCTGTGCTAAGCTATAGGGTAGCTTCTACTGAACGCACAGAGAGGAAATTGGCATCTATCTTCTTGTCTGACTCTGGAGAAGACAGTGAGTGCATTTCCCATAATGTTGGTGTGTTCCTTTAACAAAATGTCTGCTGTAGTTTAGTGGTAGTTGAACTGCATTTAAATCTAATTTGCTTCTTCTGTAGTACATAGTAGTAGTTCTTCATGATTCTTTTATGATGAATTGAAAATGGGGGACCCTGATGTAAACAAGACGAAAGTCTTTCTCTGGTCTGCATCCCCTTAACAATTGTATGTATTGATCTGTACTGTACTGTACCCATTCTGCAATCTGTTAATAACGTTTTCAATCAATCAATCAATCAATCAATTCAATCAATCAATCAATTCAACTACTTTGTTTCATGTAGTTTAGGTAGAACTACTCTGGGTCATGTAGGTTAGGTAGTTAACTACTCTGGGTCATGTAGGTTAGGTAGTTAACTACTTTGGGTCATGTAGTTTAGGTAGTTAACTACTTTGGGTCATGTAGTTTAGGTAGTTAACTACTTTGGGTCTTGTAGTTTAGGTAGTTAACTACTTTGGGCATGTAGTTTAGGTCCTTAACTACTTTGGGGCATGTCGTTTAGGTAGTTAACTACTTTGGGCATGTAGTTTAGGTCCTTAACTACTTTGGGGCATGTCGTTTAGGTAGTTAACTACTTTGGGGCATGTAGTTTAGGTAGTTAACTACCTTGGGGCATGTCGTTTAGGTAGTTAACTACTTTGGGTCATGTAGTTTAGGTAGTTAACTACCTTGGGGCATGTCGTTTAGGTAGTTAACTACTTTGGGGCATGTAGTTTAGGTAGTTAACTACCTTGGGGCATGTCGTTTAGGTAGTTAACTACTTTGGGTCATGTAGTTTAGGTAGTTAATAACAAGCTACATATTTATCTGGAAATATAGCATTTAATTTTTTTTTTTACATTTAGTCATTTAGCTGATGCTTTTATCCAAAGCGGCTTACAAGTTCTGTACGACAAGTCATCAGGAAGGGCAAAACTCTATCAGCTGAGTAACAATGTTCATCAAAGTGTTGCGTGTTACAGTGTAGGTTCGTTTATTAGGACAAGTGCATGACAGTAAGGTTAGTTAGGGTTAGGTCTTTTTTGTAGTTTATATTTGTTTATTTCAGATAATGGTTGAAGAAGTGCGTCTTTAGTCGACGGCGAAAGATTGGACAGGTTTTCTTGACTCCACCTCAACAGCTGCTCTCTGTCCTCTCCTGACAACACACACTCAGACATTCCTAAGTGAGGTCTTGCTTTGCACTGGTTCCTAAATCAAACACACCCACACTTCACTCTCTCTATACTTCAGTTGTTGCTCCATGTATGTATGAGACTCCAGACTCACTTCTCCACTATTCCACAGTGTGGTTTGGAGGTAGTTGAACTTTATTTCCCCCCCAAAGTAGTTTTACAAGCTACAGGTTTTTGAGAGTAAGAGTTAGTTTAACTTCCTTTCATTGTAAATTTAGAGCTAGCCTTGCCCACCAGCTTGTTCAGTTTGACTACAGAGCTAGCCTTCCTCACCAGCTTGTTCAGTTTGACTACAGAGCTAGTCTTCCTCACCAGCTTGTTCAGTTTGACTACAGAGCTAGTCTTCCTCACCAGCTTGTTCAGTTTGACTACAGAGCTAGCCTTCCTCACCAGCTTGTTCATCACAACGGTAGGCATCACCGTTGTGATGCCTACCCAGATATCTAGATGCATACACAACAGTCCTGATTTTAGGTAATTTTGTAACGAAATTAAAATAAGGACATAACTGGGACTATATTCACACCCCATTTGGCAGAGGCAGTGACGCAGGGCGGCAACCTGCTCACGTACATGATCAATTAGGGTTGCTCAGCCTCAGAAAGCAGAAAATTAAGGTGTTTTTAAGGACCTCTTTAATTTGTCCTGACAAAGTCAAATTAAGGGGTATTAAAAAGTCATTAATTATCCCTTATTTTTCACCTCACACACCTCACGCACCTTAAATAACCCTTAAAGTTCAAATTAAGGAAATGCACTTAGTTACATAATAGAAAGCAGAAAATTAAGGTGTTTTTAAGGACCTCTTTAATTTGTCCTGACAAAGTCAAATTAAGGGGTATTAAAAAGTCATTAATTATCCCTTATTTTATTCAATCACAAAAACAGCACCTTAAATATACACCTTGAATGTAAGATTAAGGGGGTTTCCTTAATTGACACAATTAAGGGGTTCTACACCCAGGGGGTGGAATTAAGGTGAAATTAAGGGGTCCAGTTAAAAGATTAAGGGGCCCTTATTTTTTATTAAGGGGTATTGCATGTTTTCAGGGGCAAATTAAGGGGAAATTAAAGACATTTTAAGGACTTCAAGTTTTGTAGTGAAAGTAGCTAGTAGTTTGGTAGACTAACTGTTTTAGAGTAGCTGTGTGACAATTGTGTGTATTGAGGCGTACTGTATTGTACGGTACCCATTCTGCAATCTGTTAATAACATTTTCAATCAATCAATCAATCAATCAAGTTTCCCCCAACACTGGTGAAATATAGGCGAAATACCCCTTTACACTCACTAGATGGCAGCACCGATTCTCAGCTATTCAAAAAGTACTGGAGTAGCCCTACTGCCATGTTATAAGATATAAGTAACTCCAGATCACAAGAAGAGAGTGAGCATAACGTAGGGAACGGCCAATGGACCCGTGCTGGACTGATCCATTCGCAAGCAGAGTGTCATACTGTCAGCAAAAGAGGATTTAGAGGTTGGGTTGTAAGTAATTCCATTCCTGGAGAGAGAGGCAAGCAACAATCCCTCCAGGTCTGTGTGTGTGTGTGTGTGTGTGTGTACTGTATGTATAGTATACCATGTGGAATGAGTTTAGAGTCTAGGCCTGATGTGCAAGTGACCCCCTGTTACCAATAAGTACAGTCTTAATACATTGATCTGCAGTGTAGCTGGCTGGTAGCGTCTAAAAGTCAAGAGAACGATGCCAACAGAACTCCTTTTTGGACAGATTCACCTGCTGGGTTCATCCCCGGTAGCCTTTCGACTGCCTCAGGGTTCTTCTAAGTCGATCCCGCTTCCAGACGGACGGTCACCTCTGGTGTCGTTAGCTAGTTATAGTTAGCGGGTTATAGTTAGCGGGTTATAGTTAGCGGGTTATAGTTAGCGGGTTATGGAGGACTCCATGGTCAAGGCTGAGAGCCTCTACCTGTGCGGCTCTGACCCAGTTTACCGATATAAGCTCCTTTGGGAAGCGGTCCAACATCCACACCGGTGAGAGCGGGGGGGGGGGGGGGGGGGGCTTCAGGGAGTTACACCACCGCAGGTTTCGCACAAACAGCGGCTTTGGAAAGAGCTCAGCTTTTCAGAGAAAAGTGCCTCGAAGTAGAATGGAGAATATATATATATATTCTAACCGCCGGGCTGACACGAATAAACACGCTGGGAGCGCAAATAAACAGCATGTTGTAACACACACACACACACGGACGCACACACACACACACGCACACACACACACACACACGCACACACACACACACACGTGCACACAGATACATGGCACACACACGCACGCACACACACACACACAGATACATGGCACACACGCACGCACACACACACACACAGATACATGGCACCCCCACACACACACACACACACACACACACACACACACACACACACACACACACACACACACACACCCCCACACAGATACATGGCACACACACACACACACACACACACACACACACACACACACACCCACACACACACACACACACACACACACACACACACACACACACACACACACACACACACACACACACACACACCACCTTGTTTGAAAGCTATCAGGGAGAAAAACACCTGTTCACCATATTAGGCCAGTGCCAGCCGGGGGTCTTAGAAGAGGGCGAGCGAGTAAGATACATACGCAGATACATACGCACAGAGACACACACGTACGTACACACACACACACATGCACACACGCACACATAAGAGGTCCATTGTGTGTCTGTTTCAATCTCAGCGCGTCAGGTGGCTCCTGTTTCAGTCTCGTACAGCCGGCAACAAAGAGCTGAATGTGCAGCCTTGAGCAGAGAGATGGCTGAACGAGGGGGAAGGATATGCCCAAGGTCTTCTGGGCCATTTTCATGATACTGTGCGAGTGTGTGACGTGTGTGTGTGTGTGTGTGTTGGTGTGTGTTGGTGTGTGTGTGTGTGTGTGTGTGTGTGTTGTGTTTCTCGGAGCTGGGTAATCTCACAGTATCAGGGAGAGTAGACACCCAGAGGGCTAAACATTCCACTGTATATATACCACCAGAGTTTCTCTGAGAATACTCCTTTTCAGGTGGCGGCTGGCTGTTGATTCCTGCCAATTCGCTGAGTGGTTTCAAACTAAGCTAAAAATAATCACTAATGAAACTTTTCACTAAATAAACTATTGAACGGGTCACAAATCTCTTAAGCCCTCACCCCCCCCCCCCCCCTCCCTCTGACCCGGGCCTCCTGGCCTCCCGCGCTTAAGACTCAAACTCAGAGGCGACCGTGCTTTCTCAGTTACAGCCCTGGTCTCCTAGACTATATGAACGGCCTTCCCTCTTCCATCAGACTCG
Source organism: Notolepis coatsorum (assembly GCF_963971535.1). Classification (NCBI taxonomy): domain Eukaryota; kingdom Metazoa; phylum Chordata; class Actinopteri; order Aulopiformes; family Paralepididae; genus Notolepis; species Notolepis coatsorum. The sequence continues at coordinate 143,870,850 of NC_140169.1, read as the reverse complement.
CCCCATCCGTTGGCTTAAAACATACTTCTATTCACTAGCGTTTGATTCTTCTTAATGGGTTTTGTGCTGCTTGTATATACTGTAGTGTATATGTGTATATGTCTCTTCTATGTACTACTGATCCTTGTATGCCTGCTTTACCGTATTTTAATGTGTTATTCGTTTTAAGGCCTTGTACATCACTTTGGTCAACTCTGTTGTTTTTAAACGTGCTTTATGAATAAAATGTACTTGACTTGACTTGACTTGAAGTCATCCCATCAGTCAGATAAGAAAGCAGCTAGTGTCATCATTAGATTAGATTAGATTTAAATGCATTATCATTATACAGTACAACGAAAGGTACAAACCAGAGTGCAAATGTAACAGTAAAGTGCAACAGCAATATACAACAATATATGTCTATTTTTATCATGCACATCTTATGTTTTCTTATTACATGTTTTTTTTTTATGTCTATTTTATTATTAGTATTATTGCACAATCGACGCGGGCATGACCACCCACATTTCACCGTATGCCCTGCCTGGTATGTATCATGTGACAAATAAACCTCTTGAATCTTGAAATGTACAGGTGATATAAACCGGGTATAAAATAACAATAACATTTACAATAATGATAAACTAGTCTAGACTCTGAGGCTCATAACCCACCGGCAGTTTTGATGACACTCACTTGTTTTATTACTGGTCATCTGTTTGTTTCTGTGTCGGGAAGCGGAGACATGGGCACACTGTGTCAATACTCTGGCATGCCCACGGCATCGTTCCTTTTTTAGTCCGGTGCATTCGTGTGCGTGTGTGCGTGTGTGTGTGTGTGTGTGTGTGTGTGTGTGTGTGTGTGTGTGTGTGTGTGTGTGTGTGTGTGTGTGTGTGTGTGTGTGTGTGTGTGCGTGTGTGTCCCTTCAGTGACGCAGCACATTCCCACTCTGGCACCTCTTTAATGGCGGAGCGGCTTAGCCTGGTTTCAACGTGTTCTCTACCTTGATCTCATTAACCCTTTCACTGCCACACGACAGCCGCGGAGCTAATGATGCTAATGATGGAGCATCGCCGTCGGTTGTGTGATAGTAAAGGGTTAACCTTCTGTCGTGTGGCAGTGAAAGGGTTAAAACCGTGCGTGTGTATGGACTATTTTTACAACACCTCTGATGCTGGCACACACACACACACGCGCACACGCACACGCGCACACACACACACACACACACACACACACACACACACACATGAGAGAGAGGGATATAGAGAGAGGGGGAGATATAGAGATAGGGAGAGAGAGAGGGATATGGAGAGATAGGGAGAGAGAGAGATAGAGAGATAGAGAGATAGAGAGGGAGAGAGAGATATAGAGGGAGAGCAGGAGAGAGAGAGGCAGATAGAGAGGGGGAGAGAGATAGAGAGGGAGGGAGAGAGGGAGATAGAGAGATAGGGAGAGAGAGGGAGATAGAGAGAGGGATAGAAAAAGGGAGATAGAGAGATAGGGAGAGAGAGAGAGAGTGAGAGAGAGAGTATGGTAGGATGATAAATACGGGCCAGTCCAAGAGAGAAAGCTGAAATCCCCACAGATGATGAGCTCAGATCAGTCAATTGGGGATCCAAAATAAATAAACAAATGGCATATTATTTATTATTATTTACTTTGCTTTATTTATGGAACAGACTCTCAAAGGAACCA
>NC_140169.1:143862644-143868970 GCF_963971535.1 Notolepis coatsorum | reverse complement strand
AGACAGACAGACAGACAGACAGACAGACAGGGAGAGAGAGAGACAGAGACAGGAGAGAGAGAGACAGACACACAGACTTATTTTGGAGTTAATCAGTTCAGAGATCTCTAACACGTGGAGAAAAAGAGCAGGACATTTTCTTTTACCTGCCTCGAAACTCCACCGCCCAGAAGATTAAAGCTGATTAATTGTGCTAATAATCTCACACACATCCCAAGATTCTTCTACACATTAATTTGGCTCTGTGATTCCTGGAAATACCTAAATACATCGAAAATTTGAAATACCAAAGCCTTCTTAGTGAGTGATTAACAGTTCCTGAAAAGGCTGATGTTCACTGAGCTGTATATTTAATAATTCCTGGAATATACATCATGATGACATCACACATTCTAACTCTTTAACTCAATAACTCACAAACCAAATTTATTTGAACAAGACGGTTTACAGAATATGATCACAATTTATCAGCATTATTAGTTAAGGAAGGGTGTCACAAATGTAACAGTACTATATACCTGTATGTCATGTATTGTCATAAATGTCATGATATATATCTGTATGGCCCCCGTACATGTACAACCCCCCCACCCACCCCCTCCTAATGTACAGTTTCCTCCCCCTCGTATGTATATATTTTCTCTTAATATAACAGTACAATATATATATATTTGTCACAAATGTAACAGTACTGTATACTTGTATGTCATGTATGTCAGAAATGTCAAGATATATATCTGTATGTTGCGTATTTCATTATGAATTGAAAATAGGGGACCTGATGGTAAACAAGTAATCTACACCCACCTACTACTATGATGTAGACTCAACACTATGAGTTCAAGCTGGGTTTGAAACTTTGAACATCTAGGTTACTATTGGCCAGGCTTGTTCTCGGACCACTTGATCATGCTACTTCCTTTGCTCTGTTGGGACTTGGGAGTTAAAGCTGCTGTAAGCAACTTCTGAGAAATTCGCAAGGGTGATTTACCTGCCGAGGGGAAATAGAGCAAGCTCTTTTAATTTTATTAAAATGTATTTTTATTTTTATTCAGCTTAAGCTGCTGGTTGTGGAGCTGTGGAAAACCTTGTTGCGCCTGCATGGCCTTGAAAATGTACGCAGAGCTTGCTGTATTTCTGCCGGGGCAGGCAAACTAATTTATCAGAAGTTGCCTACTGCAGCTTTAAGAACAACTGAGGAACAATATACATATTAGAACAAATAATAGTTTCACATGGAATTATTAAAGTACCACAAGAGCCATTTTATTCTATAGAGAGAGCACAGAACCACTGAAAAGCAATGTGCTTTAATATGGAGGTGCTCAAATCACTTCAAATAGCAGTGAAAGACTGTTTGGAGATTGAAGTGGTTCTTCAAATAGCACACAACTTAACCCACGACTTAAAGGTGCTGTAATTCTTTTGTTTGTTCAAATAAGTGGCTCTACATCCGACATCCATCGCTGATATAGAATGTTTGGTCAGTAACAACATGGTCTCCCAGTCCCTCTGCTCCGCAGTAAATACAAAATACACTTATCCCATCAGGAGAGAGAAATAAATAAGAAATAAAAACTAGTCATAAGCAAATGTATCCTTTGTATCTTGTATCAGAGTGTTGCTGAGTCAGGCCCGGCCCAGCTGTGGTCCTCCGTGGCTGTCTGGCTGTGAGTGACAGGCCCCTGGCGCAGCCGCTCGGCTGATCAGCACGAGTGACGCACAGCGCTGACCTATACGTGTATCGCTGGAAAGTCCTTCCATAATAAAATTTTCTGTGGCCGGCGATCGGGGGTAATTTTGGTTTTGTTTTGAGTCCGTACGTCCCTTATTTGGTCACCGTTTGGTTCTACTCTTAGGCGGTGTGGCACGGAAACTGTTCTTATTTTAACTGTTGTTCAAGGTTGTGACTAGAAGGTTTGAGATAGAGAGATGCTTGAGGTGTTAGGAAGCTTAGGAAGGGTGATAGGAAGGGTGAAGCTTAGGAAGGGTGATAAGAAGCAGTTAGAACAGGTTCCAAGCATGAGGGGGCGTGGCTTATTTCAATGGACAATGATGGAAATTAATTCATGCATAAATGTATTTGTTTTCCCTCCCATCCCAATGTTAGTCATTATGTCAATTCCCAATCCCCTTCCTGGTCGTTGCGCACTCTACCCCCTACCGTCGGTCGGGAGGGCGGAGACTATCACATGCTTCCTCCGACACATGTGTAGCCAGCCCACCACTTCTTTTCACCTGGCAGCGCGGACTCTCACTGGGGAGTGTAACGTGTGGAAGGGTCACACTACCTCCCCGGCCCAGATCCTTCCCTCGCTGTGCAGGCGCCCTGACCGACCTGTAGGAGTCGCTGTTTACAACGACCAGGACCCACCCCGCCGGCTTTCCCACCCGCTGACACTGCCATTGTGTCAGTATGGACGGCCGACCAAGCCGGAGGTACCGCAACTGGATTCGATCCCACTGTCTCTGCGGTGGTAGACAGACGCTTAGTCCGCTGCGCTACCCGCCGCGCCATGCATAAATGTTTTTAATGCATAGGTATAACAACGATAATAGGTTCACTATGGCATTCCCAGTTGTAAACAGGGGCCAGAGAGCCGGTTCCCTGAGGCTCTGAGCAGCGAACCTGTCTAGTATCGCCCTCTTGTGTTCAAAAGGTGTAACTTCATACGGAATCACCTATTTTTCAATGGACAATGATGGAAATTAACGATAATACTTGTCGTTGACCAATTAGCTAAATATCTTAGATGCCTGGCCTGCTGTCAGCCTGTGTGCAACGTTTCATCCACCTCTTTTAGTATGATATGCTGACACACACACACGCGCACATGTGACGGATCATACTGGGTCTGCGTTGTGTTTGATGTTAAATGAGAATGTCCCGAGGGGAGTCGAACAGGGGGCTCCCGCGTCCGCGGGCGACGACACAGGCCGCTGCACTAAGAATTGAATTCACTCCTAACTACCGTACCTATGCGTCTGTTAACCTGTTATGGGGAAGTGAGTTTAATTTACCAGCCCGCACTGCCACAGTCACTCGTCAACACACCTGTTCCGTGACTGTGGACATACCCACGGGCTTCCCCGTTACACTCTCACACACACACACACACACACACACACACACACACACACACACACACACACACACTGACAGACCGATCTCATAAGGAGATAAAAACAGCATAACACTATGAATTGAAAATGGGGGACCCTGATGTAACAAGACAAACGTCTTTCTCTGGTCTGCATCCCCTTAACAATTGTGTGTATTGAGCGCGCGCGCACGCACGCACGCACGCACACACACGCACACACACGCACACACACACACACACACGCACACACACACACACACACACACACACACAGACACACACACACTGACAGACCGATCTCATAAGGAGATAAAACAGCATAACACTATGAATTGAAAATGGGGACCCTGATGTAAACAAGACAAACGTCTTTCTCTGGTCTGCATCCCCTTAACAATTGTGTGTATTGAGCGCGCGCGCACGCACGCACGCACGCACACACACGCCACACACACACACACACACACAACACACACACACACGCACACACACACACACACACACACACACACACAAGCACACACACACACACACAAGCACACGCACACAAGCACACGTCGCACACCCTGTTGATTTATGGTGTGGTTGGTTGCCAGTGGGGTGTGAGGTCCCTGGCTCCTCTCTGGTTGAGTGGCTCATCCTGGAGGACAAAGGGGCTTGAATAGATTAGGGACGTGCGTGGCTCCTTCTGGCCACCAGGGTCAGCCCACTGTAAATAACCACTGGGCATACTGGGAATGCAGCAACTCCTGGAAAACGGGCCTTCCATTAAAGGCTTGACCCGATGTTGACCGCGCCGCGGGAGAAGTCACCGACCCCGCCTATTGATAGGTCACTCCCAGTGACGGACACATTGTATCGGGCCGCTCTCGGGCCATGAGGATCAACAAGGATGGTTTGCGTCAGCTGCAAATTAGCTCCCTTTAATTAGGTATTGATGACACCGACTCCTATAGATGGACGTGGAGAGACACCATGCACGCGTGCACATGCATTGCACGTGCACACCCACCCACACACAACAAACAACATACCGTAAACCCATGACTGTGGATGTGGAGACATGTACTAAATGTACTAAAGTCTGTTGAATAAGGCCAGCGATGTTTGCTGTGGCTATTTTAAGGGATTAGTGCTGCGGCATAAATGGACAATTTGTTTTGCCTGGTCGGGTTTTTGACGAGAGAGAGACAGGGAGACAGAGAGAGAGAGAGAGGGGGGGGAGTTTGAGAGAGAGAGAGACAGGAGACAGAAGAGAGAGAGAGAGAAGAGAGGGGGGGGGAGTTTGAGAGAGAGAGAGAGAGAGAGAGAGAGAGAGAGAGAGAGAGAGAGAGAGAGAGAGAGAGAGAGAGAGAGAGAGAGAGAGAGAGAGAGAGAGAGAGAGAGAGAGAGAGAGAGGGGGGGAGAGTTAGAGAGAGAGAGAGAGAGAGAGAGAGAGAGAGAGAGAGAGAGAGAGAGAGAGAGAGAGAGAGAGAGAGGGGGGGGGGGAGGAGAGAGAGAGGTAAGTGACCAAAACCTATACTTGTGCCAACAGAATACAGGCTCAAGCCTGTTCATAAAGGTTTGTAAATAGTAGGTTATGAGCTTAAAAAAAAGGTCTTCAGAGGAAGACTATACCTTATACTGACCACTCTCTCTCTCTCTCTCTCTCTCTCTCCGTGCACTAGTGGTCAAGCCTGGCTCTCAGGTTTCACACAACACACGGCCTGTGGTGCAACCCTGACAGAAAATGCTAGAAGGGGGGGGGGGGGGGGGGTCGATTCCTAAATAATGTATGAGAGAGGTGGAGCGTTTTGGTCTCCTATAAGCAACACCTAGGTCCGCATGTCTAAAACAAAAACTGAGCAAAAGTGTTGATTTGGGACCCGTTTCCCCTCTTAAACCCGGGTGATTACTTGAAGACTTTATAAATAAATAAGGCGCCCAAAGATGTATAGAATTAGGACCTCTGTGTCGTTGTCGGCCCCTGGGGGAAGACGGTAGGTTACAGAACACTATCTCTCGGGATATGTTACAGAACACAATCTCTCTGGATATGACGAGCCTTTTTCGCACCAAACATTATGAAATGATTTATTATTTATTATGCAAACTGGGCTCGTAAGGTATTATTAGCCCATTGGTATAGGCTTAGCATATACATAATGAATAACAATAAGCCTATGATGGTCCGGTCTGCTCAGCTGTCTCTGATTACCGACACTGACACTGAAAACACTTTCAATGTGTTTTTTTCCCCCAATTAAATGTTATCCTATAGCAGCCATGGCATTTGATTTGGTCGTTTTTTTTGTGCGACATTAACGGACGGACATTAACGGACAGATAATAAAATAATAAGGTGGAATAAAATAAAATGGAATATACACGAAATAAAAATAGGCGCACAATAGAATGGAATATAATTATTAAATAAAATAAAAGATAAAATAAAAATAGGGCAGGGCCGTACAACTGTAAAATAAAAGGTGGAATAAAATAAATGGAATAGACACGAAAGAAAAATAGGCGCACAATAGAATGGAATAGAATTATTAAATAAGAAAAAATTAAATAAAATAGGGCAGGGCCGTACAACTGTAAAATAAAAAGGTGGAATCAAATAAAATGGAATATACACGAAATAAAAATAGGCGCACAATAGAATGGAATAGAATTATTAAATAAGAAAAAATTAAATAAAAATAGGTCAGGGCCGTACAAACAACAACTGTAAAATAAAAAGGTGGAATAAAATAAAATGGAATAGACACGAAATAAAAATAGGCGCACAATAGAATGGAATAGAATTATAAAATAAAAAATAAAAAATATAGGCCACAGGGCTGTATAACTTGTATGCTCGCTGTCATGGCACTTTGAAAGACAGACTCACTGTTACTTCAAAGGTAAAAAAAATAATAAAAAAAATAACCCTGAAGCCCCCTCCTCCTCTTTACCATAGCAACTACAAAACGGGTTCTCTTGTCCAGAGAGTTGAACCGGCAGACAGGGGGGGATGTGGGAGGAGAGAGACTGTTAGTACAAACACACAGAAAACAAACTAAACGCTCATGAAACGAAGAGGGTTTATGTGTCGCTGCTGGAGGAGAAGAAGTCGTGCCTTGCGGTTCCTGGTATGAATGTCTGATTTATGTTTTGTTTTCATGGAAAGCATCCAAGAAGAGTTGTTACAGTAGTAGTAAGTAATAACCCGAGCATCAACACCAGCGCGGACGGTGC
>NC_140169.1:143842644-143857644 GCF_963971535.1 Notolepis coatsorum | reverse complement strand
ACCCTTCCTATGATTCCTATCACGCTTCCTATGCTTCCTAACATCCTCCCTATGCTTCCTAACATCCTTCCTATGATTCCTATCACGCTTCCTATGCTTCCTAACACCCTTCCTATGCTTCCTAACACCCTTCCTATGCTTCCTAACACCCTTCCTAAGCTTCCTAACACCCTTCCTATGCTTCCTAACACCCTTCCTAAGCTTCCTAACACCCTTCCTATGCTTCCTAACACCCTTCCTATGCTTCCTAACACCCTTCCTATGCTTCCTAACATCCTTCCTATGCTTCCTAACACCCTTCCTATGCTTCCTAACACCCTTCCTATGATTCCTAACACGCTTCCTAAGCTTCCTAACACCCTTCCTAAGCTTCCTAACATCCTTCCTATGCTTCCTAACACCCTTCCTATGCTTCCTAACACCCTTCCTATGCTTCCTAACACCCTTCCTATGCTTCCTAACATCCTTCCTATGCTTCCTAACACACTTCCTATGCTTCCTAACACCCTTCCTATGCTTCCTAACACCCTTCCTAAGCTTCCTAACACCCTTCCTATGCTTCCTAACATCCTTCCTATGCTTCCTAACACCCTTCCTATGCTTCCTAACACCCTTCCTATGCTTCCTAACACCCTTACTAAGCTTCCTAACATCCTTTCATGACAACATACACCTTTGTTCACTGTTTATTTTTCTCATATTCTTATATTCAGAGTTAATTATATTGTTCATAATATGAGCCATTTCTGTCTGCAGTGTGAATGTAGCCTTAGGCTACGTTTAGACGGAGAGAGTCTGAACAGAAACCGCAAAAGTCGTCTTACGGTTTCACTTTTAATTTTGCGTTTAGACTATCGTTTTGGGATGGAATTCTCCGTGCAGACGAGGCTGTAACGACTCCAGACGACTGAGCCCCGCTGTCACACGATTGGCGCATATGTCACATGACGTGCTGTGAAGACCCGCCCTACTCTGCCTCTGATTCGCAGACTGTGGGTGGGGAATGTGATTGGACCAAAGCAGAGTCACTCACAGACAGTGGGTCCAGTCACGCCGCGGGACAGATTCTTGTGTATTTAAAAGTACTGCCAATGTAGCCTTCAGGTGATCGCCATGGATAGAATCAGACATGCTTTGTTTACGCTTCTAGGCTACTGGCGCATGCCTGTGATGTAAGCAGTACGCGACGAGAGCCTTGACAACCCTTTCGTCATCGTTTTATGCGGTTTGACAGTTTAGATGAGAGCGCAAAGGTTTATCGTTTCTAGGAATTCCACCCTGGAAGGTAGTCTCACTTTTTTGCGGTTTCACCCCGTAAAAACGCTGTTTCCATATAAACGAAAGGCACATCCGAAAAAATATTTTTGCGAATTCACCTGCTAGCGTTTCCGTCTAAACGGGGCCTCAGTCTACCCTGGTGTAAATAAACAGATTAAGCGGATTTTCAATAAATCCAAATACGATTTAATAAGATGCTAATTACATGAATGAGCGCTGTGTGTGAGTCCTTGTGCAAAGTGCACCAGAGTCTGTGCCGGGGTCACGCTACATAATGTTAACCCTTTCACTGCCACACGACAAAGGGTTAACCCTTTCACTACCACACTACAGAAGGTTAACCTTTCACTATACCACACTACAGACGGTTTTAACCGTCTAGTGTGGTAGTGAAAGGGTTAACCTTCTGTAGTGTGGTAGTGAAAGGTGAACCTTCTGTAGTGTGGTAGTGAAAGGTTAACCTTCTGTAGTGTGGTAGTGAAAGGTGAACCTTCTGTAGTGTGGTAGTGAAAGGTTAACCTTCTGTAGTGTGGTAGTGAAAGGGTTAACATTCTGTAGTGTGGTAGTGAACGGTTAACCTTCTGTAGTGTGGTAGTGAAAGGTTAACCTTCTGTAGTGTGGTAGTGAAAGGTTAACCTTCTGTAGTGTGGTAGTGAAAGGTTAACCTTCTGTAGTGTGGTAGTGAAAGGTTAACCTTCTGTAGTGTGGTAGTGAAAGGGTTAACATTCTGTAGTGTGGTAGTGAAAGGTTTGATTGATTGATTGAAAAGTTTATTAACAGATTGCAGAATGGGTACAGTACAGTACAGCTCAATACATACAATTGTTAAGGGGATGCAGACCAGAGAAAGACTTTCGTCTTGTTTACATCAGGGTCCCCCATTTTCAATTCATCATAACATATATGACATACATGACATACAGATAGACAGTACTGCTACATCTATACATTTATGACATATCAGATTTGCAAATACAGTACTGTTTGTGATACAAAAGTGTCCAGAAAAGGAGTGTATATACATTTGGCATAGAAACTGTACATTGGAGGAGGTTGGTTGGGTGGGGTGGGGTTGGGTGGGTTGGGTGAGGGCTGTACATTGGAGGTGGGGGGGGGGGGGGGGGTTGGGAAGGGGACACACACCCATTTTACACTGTACATTGGAATATTGACAAAGCCTTACTTGGTCATTTACTGTACAACTAGGTTAGGACATTTGTAGGGGCCAGTTTCGAATTGCAGTCTCACGTAGGTGTTTTTTGAGAGTGTTTTTGAAGGTGGGTAGTGATTCACATTCCTTTACAGCTTTAGGCAGGGCGTTCCACATTGATGTGGCATAATTGCGAAACGTGTTTAGTCCCTTGTTTGAGCCGAATCTGGGTTTTACATGATTTGTGGAGCTCCCTCTGGTGTTGTGATCGTGGTATTCACTGACCTTTGGGAAGTATTTTGACATGTACATGGGTACCTTGGTCGCGTAGTGTATCTTGTAGACCAGGCCCATTGCAAGTTGCTGTACTCTGTCGTCTACTCTAAGCCATCCTAGGTTGTCAAAGTGGGCAGGGGTGAGGTGGGTTCTAGGAGTCAGGTCAAGTAGTAGTCTGACTAGCTTGTTTTGAGATGTTTGTAATTTGTTTTTTAGTGCCTTTGAGGTGCTTTGGTACCATGAAGTGCAAGCATAGTCGTAGAACCCTTGAATGAGTGCTCCTGCTAGAGTCTTCAGGGTATTCTTGTTTACCAGAGAGAAGATCCGGTACAAGAATCGCGTTCGTTGGTTGACTTTTTTTATTACATTGGATGCCATTTTGTCACAGGAAAGATTAGCCTCTAGGATGGAACCCAGGTAGGTAATTTCATCTTTCCTTGTGATAATATTGTCACCCTCTGTAACCGAGAAGCCGTCGGTCTTGCTGAGTTTGTTATTTGAACCGAAGAGAATGGACTCTGTTTTGCCCATATGTAATGATAGTTTGTTGTCGGCGAGCCATATGCAGATTTTGCCTAGTTCCGAGCTGAGGGCTTTTTCAACCTGTAACTTGTTCTTGTCAGAGACCAGCAGGGCTGAGTCGTCCGCAAACAGGAACAAGTTGCAGTCACAAGCTGACGACATGTCATTTGCATAAATTAGGAATAGTAGCGGTCCTAGTATGCTTCCTTGTGGAACACCACAGCTCACTGTGAGGGGGGGGGATAGTGTACCGTTTACTTCCACCATCTGTTCCCTCCCCTCCAGGTAGGATTGTATCCAGCTCACTGATAAACTATCAAAACCAATTGCTTTTAGCTTGTCAATCAGAATGGTGTGATTGACAGTGTCGAAGGCCTTTTGTAGGTCCAGCATGACCATGCCGCAGTATTTGCCCGCGTCCACCTCTTGTTTGATGTGGTCGTTCAAGTAGAGAAGGCATGTGTCAGTGGAGTGGGATGTTCTGAAGCCAGATTGGAATTCGTAGTGTGGTAGTGAAAGGGTTAACCGTCTGTAGTGTGATAGTGAAAGGTTAACCGTCTGTAGTGTGGTAGTGAAAGGGTTAACCGTCTGTGTAGTGTGATAGTGAAAGGTTAACCTTCTGTAGTGTGGTAGTGAAAGGTTAACCGTCTGTAGTGTGGTAGTGAAAGGGTTAACCTTCTGTAGTGTGATAGTGAAAGGTTAACCTTCTGTAGTGTGGTAGTGAAAGGTTAACCTTCTGTAGTGTGGTAGTGAAAGGTTAACCTTCTATAGTGTGGTAGTGAAAGGGTTAACCGTCTGTAGTGTGGTAGTGAAAGGGTTAAGAGCCAGTCAGTTCACCTTGAAGACAATCTCTTGTGTTTTCTTTTGCAATACCATCTATCTCTAGACAGAAGGAACAGAAGATTCTGAGCAGAACCTAAGGGCTGATACATTCTGGTACGTGTGTTTGTTGCAAGACGTCTGATAACCGGTGCTCTTTGTTTATTCAAATCCCTGTCTGCTGCGCCATCAGTGAGGCATGTTAGGCTATACGTTCACACTGCAGGCAAAAAACGGCCCAACATTTCTTTCTTTATTTTTTATTATGTTTTTGGTCGATTTTTATTTGTTTATTGGACAAGTCCAGCGGAGAGGAAGGATGGGAGGAGAGATGAGGGAAGACATTCGGCAAAGGTCGCCGCCGGGTCCGGGAGTCGACCCGGGACGGTTGCGTGGCACTACAGTGCGTTGGGTGGTGCACCACCCTGGCGCCCCCATAGGGCCCAACAGTTTTTAACAGTGTGAACAGCTCCAAATCACATAGAATCAGATCTTTTTTCCATTCTGATTCGGGCCACTTTCACACATTACAGATACAGGTCTGATTTGTTTTAATTAGCTGCCCTCCCACACTGCATTCACACGATCGATTACACCGTAAAAAACGTGACTTCGGTGTCCTCCATCGTTTTTGTGCATGCAGGGTCAGTTCAGGAGGAGGAGCGTGACCAGTTTACACTGGGATCTAAAATTGGCCACATTATATAAGAAAAAAAGTACGTGAACAGCCAAAGAAATAAATCGGATAAATGAGAATTGAGCACTGAGGCTTACAGTGTGAACGCAGCCTGTGGAGGTCAGGTTGGATGAGGACAACGCCGCTGCTATGATACATTACTGGGAACATCAACTGACAGTGTTTCCCAGCGTGTTCCCTCCGTTGTTGTGATGATGTCGTCAGGGTCTCTGTGGCCGCAGGGCCCGGGGGTTCTGTTGGGTCAGGGTGCCCCCACCACCCCTGGCACTGGGAAGTTGAACCCAGTGCAAGTGGCCTACCAAGAACTGTTTTGGGTTCAGTGAAAGTGTTTTTATTCCCAGTGGCTATACTGTGATCGTCTGGGTGCCACAGGACCTGATCCTAGACCCAACCGACCGACGACTTATCGCTGGGATCGTCTGGGAAAGTCAGCAGGGAGGTCCGTCGTCGTCTCCCCCCCCGAGTTGCCACGGCACAAAGTTATGTCAGGGGTCAGGGGTCGTGGAGCAGATCCAGCCCCATTTTTTGGGAGGGGTATGAAGATGGGTTCAGGCCAAAACAACTTATAAAGCAACACGGTCTGAACTCTTCCTTTTTAGTTTAAATATAAAACAATTACTTTTCCTTTCTTTCAGTCAGGTCCCTCCCTTGGCAAACGAGAGGGACCTTGAGATCTGTTGGGAGAGAGCAGGTAGCAGGTCTGCCTCACCCTGCAGAGAAGGAGAGAGAGAGAGAGAGAGAGAGAGAGGAGAGAGAGAGAGAGAGAGAGAGAGAGAGAGAGAGAGAGAGAGAGAGAGAGAGAGAGAGAGAGAGAGAGAGAGAGAGAGAGAGAGAGAGAGAGAGAGAGAGAGAGAGAGAGAGAGAGAGAGAGAGAGAGAGAGAGAGAGAGAGAGAGAGAGAGAGAACTATACACAGATACACAGCCAGTGACAACACAAAGAGAGAGAATAAGAGAGAGTAATGAAGGAGGGAGAGAGGAGAGAGATAAGAGAGAGTAATGAAGGAGGAGAGAGGAGAGAGAATAAGAGAGAGTATGAAGGAGGGAGAGAGGAGAGAGAATAAGAGAGAGTAATGAAGGAGGGAGAGAGGAGAGAGGAATAAGAGAAGTAATGAAGGAGGGAGAGAGGAGAGAGAATAAGAGAGAGTAATGAAGGAGGGGAAGAGAGAGAGAATAAGAGAGAGTAATGAAGGAGGGAGAGAGAGAGAGATAAGAGAGAGTAATGAAGGAGGGAGAGAGAGAGAGAATAGAGAGAAGTAATGAAGGAGGAGAGAGGAGAGAGAATAAGAGAGAGTGATGAAGGAGAGAGAGAGGAGAGAGAATAAGAGAGAGTGATGAAGGGAGAGAGAGAGAGAGAATAAGAGAGAGTAATAAAGGAGGAAGAGAGGAGAGAGAATAAGAGAGAGTAATAAAGGAGGGAGAGAGGAGAGAGAATAAGAGAGTGATGAAGGGAGGGAGAGAGGAGAGAGAATAAGAGAGAGTAATGAAGGAGGGAGAGAGGAGAGAGAATAAGAGAGTAATGAAGGAGAGAGAGAGGAGAGAGAATAAAAGAGAGCAACGAAGGAGGGAAGAGGAGAGAGAATAAAAGAGTAATGAAGGAGGGAGAGAGGAGAGAGAATAAGAGAGAGTGATGAAGGAGGGAGAGAGGAGAGAGAATAAGAGAGAGTGATGAAGGAGGGAGAGAGGAGAGAGAAATAAGAGAGAGTGAAGGAGAGAGAGAGAATAAGAGAGTAATGAAGGCGGGAGAGAGAATAAGAGAGAGTGATGAAGGAGGGAGAGAGGAGAGAGAATAAGAGAGAGTGATGAAGGAGGGAGACAGGAGAGAGAATAAGAGAGAGTGAAGGAGGGAGAGAGAATAAGAGAGAGTGATGAATGAGGGAGAGAGGAGAGAGATAAGAGAGAGGATGAAGGAGGGAGAGAGGAGAGAGAATAAGAGAGAGTGATGAAGGAGGGAGAGAGGAGAGAGAATAAGAGAGAGTGATGAAGGAGGGAGAGAGAATAGAGAGTAATGAAGGAGGAGAGAGAGAAGGAGAATAAGAGGAGTAATGAAGGAGAGAGGAGAGAGAATAAGAGAGTAATGAAGGAGAGAGAGGAAGAGAATAAAAGAGAGAATGAAGGAGGGGAGAGGAGAGAGAATAAGAGAGTAATGAAGGGAGAGAGAGAGAGAGAATAAAGAGAGCAACGAGGGAGGAAAGAGGAGAGAGAATAAAAGAGAGTAATGAAGGAGGAGGGAGAGAGGAGAGAATAAGAGAGAGTAATGAAGGAGGGAGAGAGGGAGAGAGAATAAGAGAGAGTAATGAAGGAGGGAGAGAGAGAGAGAGAATAAGAGAGAGTGAGGAGAGAGAGAGAATAAGAGAGTAATGAAGGCGGGAGAGAGAAAAGAGAGAGTGATGAAGGAGGAGAGAGGAGAGAGAATAAGAGAGAGTAATGAAGGGAGGAGAGAGAATAAGAGAGAGTAATGAAGGAGGGAGAGAGGAGAGAGAAAAAGAGAGAGTAATGAAGGAGGGAGAGAGGAGAGAGAATAAGAGAGAGTGAAGGAGAGAGAGAGAATAAGAGAGTAATGAAGGCAGGAGAGAGAATAAGAGAGTATGAAGGAGGGAGAGAGGAGAGAGAATAAGAGAGAGTGAAGGAGAGAGAGAGAATAAGAGGATGATGAAGGAGAGAGAGGAGAGAGAATAGAGAGAGTAATGAAGGAGGGAGAGAGAATAAGAGAGAGTGATGAAGGAGGGAGAGAGGAGAGAATAAGAGAGAGTAATGAAGGAGGGAGGTCCCTGGAGTGTGTCCCGCCGGGCTCCTTAGGCCCGTCCACAGCTTGCTCTCCTCTCACTACGCTCTGCACCCGTTCTCCTGCAGCCTGCGAGAGGCAGGTGCATGCATGTGGTGTTTCTGTGTGTGTCTCTCTGTGTGTGTGTCTTTGTGTGTCTGTGTGCTCATGTGTGTGTGTCTACCAGTTTTGAGTGACTGTGTGCCTCTACTGTATGTCTGTTTTGAGTGCTTATATGTGTGTGTGTCTACCAGTTTTGAGTGATTGTGTGTGTGTGTGTGTCTACCAGTTTTGAGTGATTGTGTGTGTGTCTACCAGTTTTGAGTGATTGTGTGTGTGTGTGTGTCTACCAGTTTTGAGTGATTGTGTGTGTGTCTACCAGTTTTGAGTGATTGTGTGTGTGTCTACCAGTTTTGAGTGATTGTGTGTGTGTCTACCAGTTTTGAGTGATTGTGTGTGTGTCTACCAGTTTTGACTGATTGGTGTGTGTGTGTGTGTGTGTGTGTGTGTGTGTGCTACCAGTTTTGAGTGATTGTGTGTTGTGTCTAGTCTACCAGTTTTGAGTGATTATGTGTGTCTACCAGTTTTGAGTGATTGTGTGTGTGTCTACCAGTTTTGAGTGATCGTGTGTGTGTCTAGTCATACCAGTTTTGAGTGATTGTGTGTGTGTGTGTGTCTACCAGTTTTGAGTGATTGTGTGTGTCTAGTACCAATTTGAGTGATTGTGTGTGTCTAGTACCAGTTTTGAGTGATTATGTGTGTCTACCAGTTTTGATTGATTGTGTGTGTCTACCAGTTTTGAGTGATTGTGTGTGTCTAGTACCAGTTTTGAGTGATTGTGTGTGTCTACCAGTTTTGAGTGATTGTGTGTGTCTACCAGTTCTGTATCGTTAGTGGCTTAGCTTGGCTTCGCCTTCGCCTTCTGCACTATCTCGCGTACGTGCACGCGTACTGAATAAACCACAATGTACCTCTAATACCAGTATTAGTCTGACCACACCCCTCATCAGCTTACCTTCATAAGCAGGTGTGTGGTCACCTGCTCTCCTCTTTCACGCTTTCACCACAAGGAAGTTGCCTCGGTAGTACCCCACTTGACGTTCGTTGATAAGTTGAAAAGAGTTGTGACTAGGTTTACATTGTGCCTAACCTTTTTCTTCTCTCACTTGTTTATATAAGAAAAGGTTTGGGTCATAATGTATTCCGCGGAGAGTAGACCCGGCTAGACCTATCTTCACCACCGATTCTCCATTCCCGCCTCCGTCGTGCGTTCGGTGCTGGGCTGTTGCCACTCTCGTGGTTGCCGACCCAGCCCGGGAGACTGCCGGTGGGAGTTTTCCTCACCGACGAGCCGAGGGTTCGGAGCCGTCGCTCCGGCGATGGCCTGATCTCGACTCTGGTTCCTCTGTTTCTGGGGAATCGCCCGTGATGAACGGGGATTGTCTTAGAGCCAGGGGATTTGCGACGAAAACTTTTTGCGTCTGCTCGCTCACGTCGTCACATGGTGGCGTGCAGACGCGAACGGCCTGGGTTTGGGGAATTGCTGGAGACCAGCGAGGCCGCGTCCGACTCTGGATTTCTGATGGAAACTGAAGACTTCATGGAGGAGGCGACGGGTTCTTGTATGATGGTCCCGTGGAGGAGAGTATCCCTCCTCCGGAGACCCCGGGGTGGGGGAAATGGCTCCACGGGCGCCTTGTTCGAGGATGTCGGGGAACCACCTTGGCTCATCAACAGGATGCCCTACTGTCAGCCGCATCGGATTGTGGCTCCTGACCAGTCGCAGCCTGCTGTATGCGAGGGATGCGGGGTCGGTGGAGGAGGTCCGCAGGGGGAACTGCGGGCCTTGTTTCCCGGCTCATGGCGGTAGCCGCCGCTGCAAACGGTGTGCCGCTGCCGCAGCCATTGCCTGCTCCTGTCCCTGATGACCTCATAGGCCATCCCTGGCAGCGTCCCCCGGTGAGAGGGGTGGACGTTGTCTACCCATTTTTCCCATCGATGGGGGCCTATGTTCGTCGGGGCCAGGCGGTCTCCAACATCATGGGACTGACTCCCGCCTACGTACCAGTTACGCGGGTGTCGGGGTTGGTCAAAGGTATGGGGGAGGGCGTACCTCGGCTTGACAATCCCGATGGCCGCGCTCCTCTGTCCGGATATGGTGTGGGAGCCCCTATGCAAGCCGGTCCTCCAGGGGAGGTCGGCTAGGCGATTGGCTTATTGGGGTGACCAGTCATTTATCGCCGGTACACAGTCGCTGGCTGCGGCCTCTAACATCGCCCACCTGGCTAGATTTGTATCGGGGATAATGACGGGCGGCGCGGATCTGAACGAGGGTGAGGTGCGATCAGATCACCCAGGCTGCGGGAGCTGTGCTGCACCTCTCCCAGGTGCTAGCCATAGCCATGGGTAAGTGCGCCCTGGCCACCCTGGGCCAGCGTCACCTTTGGCTGGAGCAGGCCCGTGACCAGAGAAGAAGAGAGCCCCTCTTCTGACGGCCGACCTCTCCGACGCTGGCCTGTTCGGGAAGGCCCTGCTATTGATGACCTCAACATGCAGAGAGATGGCAGAGGAGAGATCCATCCTCCAACCCCATTTTCCGCCTCCCCGTCCTTGCCGGTGGGGGCAGAAGGCTTCCGCGACGTCGAGCTTCTCCGTCGCCGCTACCACTGCCCCCGCCGCCGCTGCTGGCCCTGCCAAGAGGGCTAGGAGACGAGACGACGCTTCAGCCACCGCCGGCCCATCCCAGACCGGAGGAGACGGTAGGGAACGTCGTGTCCAGCAGACGTAACCTACCGTCCCTCCGGGTCCCCGGGTGGCAAGACTCGAGCGGCGCGAGGTGGCAGGCGCCGTTGAGTGACTTTCCCCCTCTGTGTCCCCTCCTCTACACCCTCCCCGGCCCCCCTATGATTTTGTGCCTTGATCACATATTATTTATTTAATAAAAAAGTTCCCTGATATAAGGGGGACTGTGGTTGGCCGAACAAACTGTGTGTTTCTTCAATACAAATCATGTGGTGGGGTTGTGTTTTATGAATCTACCCTGTTACGTTGGGGAATGAGTTGTGTTGTGTTACGAGTTTTTAAGCAAGGTCTGCAACTTACACTCGGTAATAGGTTCTATTAGCTTGATGCTCCACATGCAATTAGAACTGGTGATATTCCATTGCTTTAACTAAGTATGTGTTCACAACGCTGTGTTGTTAGTTGCAGTAATGCTCGTACACACTTTTCATGGCCTAGCATTACTCTCGTTCAACGTCTTCCTATAGCTTAGCTGCGGGTATGGGATTCACGCACAGGCGACTTGTGTTTTTTGTTGTAATCCCTTTTACACTTTGTGGGTAGCTAACATTGTATTAGCTTATGCTATATGTGTTTTGTTCTACCGGAGGTTTTCAAATGCTACGGTTGTTTTCTGTGTGTAGGGATAGAAGGTGTGTTTTTTCGGGAGGGGGTGTCGGAATAAACCCCTCCTTTACCCACTTGATTGGTTTAGAGGTTGTTGACCTCCTGCTGAGCCAGTCAGGGCCAAGCCAGTGCTTGGCGGGGGAGGGGGGGGGGGAGGGGTATTCTACCGACTCCTGTTATGACAGGATCCGGTGGGTTTTCCCCGCCCGTTATAGCGTTGTTGCTATGGCGACGCCTTCCATGAGCTGGTGTCGTAAAGATGTCGAGGGTATGAGCGCAGGACTTAACCTGCTGCGCTCGTTTTTGTGTCAAACTTGAGTCTGTTGGTCACGTGTCTCACAGTTTACATATCTTTTTCTTGACCGTGGTCTCATGTGGGAAGGTGTTTCTGGGGAATCTGGTCTTACACTCTGATTAAGAAGAGTGACTGGATTAAAATCATGTGAAACACAGGGTTTTTACTCCAGCTGTGCAGTTAGTCATACATGTGATGCCTTTTCTTTATTTTTATAAAGAGTTGAATGTTCATTCATGGAGTTGATTGCATCTCGCCCCTCTTGTCGTTTCCCTGGGCGTCTTGGGGATTCAATATGGTGGTCTAGCCGGCCTATTGTTGATGTGGGTATGTCCAAACGCACACATAGTGCTGGCTCAGGATGTGCTTTGGCCGTTGCTGCTGGCGCGCCTCGTTTGCTTTGGTGAAACAGCGTTTTATGGAGCAATTGGGATGGGGGTTTTCCTCTTCCGACATCCTGTGTGTTGTCGATGGGTTCCCGTTCATGTCAGGGATGATGACGGAATGGGTCTGGGCAATGGGAAGGGTCTCACGCCCTAGGGGTGGGCCGCCGGACGCGGTTCATACCGACACGTCTGGGTGGCGCCTTCTTTTTATGTTGGGATCAGACGCGCATATCTGCCCCTTCTCCTGGGGTTGGCAGGTCGGCGTGGTTAGGGCACGGACTGGTTCTGGTCGCGCTGGTCCAGATCAGTGCACCCGTGTCCGCTGGGGATGCAGATCTGCTGTTCTGGTACCCTGAGGACTTAGGTTTTTTTCGGGGGAAAAATGCTAGGTCGATCCGGGTGTCACAGGGTTGTGCGTTATGGGACCCCTTGTTGGTACCGAGTGCGGGGTGCTGGGGGCTGGTCTTCCATATTACGCTCTTCTCTTGCGTTTTGGCGCTGAGGAGCCCTGTGGGTGGGGTTAACCTCCTTTGGATCCTGTGCTCCCCGTATCGCCGGGCCCGGTCCGGGGTGATGCCCGTTGACCTGTAGGCCCGGGATGGCCCGGGTGGGAACCGGAACGCGGGCTGCGGTGGTACCGCCGGTGCGTTTCGGGGTTTTCCTGAGGGTTATGGGACCAACCATTGCATGGGGTAATGCCTGGGTGGTTGGTTCTCTGGTGTGTTGCTGCAGTGTCAACTCCCGGTTCTCCGGTTGAGGGTGCCCCGCACGTTCATGACGTCTGCCGATCGTATGGGCTTTTCTGTGGGCAGCTGTCAGGGGCCGTGTGGTCTACGGATCCCGCTCCTGACGTGCTGTTGAAAGCTTGGTTATGCGACAACGCCAGCATACGCCCCTTCCGACGGGGCGGCTGTTTCGGCTGTCCTTTCTGGCGCCTGCCTCGTCCGCAGTTGTTCCAGGCTTGGGTTGACAGCCTGTTGCCTGGTCTTCCCCGGTGCACTGCCTGTTCCGTTGGTTAACTCTTGTGTGTTATGACCATGCTGTCTGCCTGTTGCAGGGCTTGTGTTCCAGGCGTGTGCTGTTGAGGGGGACAGGGCCCGCTCGGCTGAGGGCCTTTGTCCGAATACGCTGGCGATGTGAGGGGCGGGGTCACTAGGTGCCCCCCTGGTGGGGTCTTGATGCTGGCATCATGGACTTCTCCGGGCCCCATTCCGGGGTCCAGTCCTTTTGGTGGGTCTGGGTCTTCCTTCGCGCTCCGCTGCTACGGCTTGCCACGGGGTTGGGTTTGCCCTTGACCCCGTGATTCTGGGGGCAGTAACGAGTTGTTCTCCGTTCGTTCCCGGGTGGCAGCGGGTTGTGCGTGTGTGTAGTCGTGGGGTCAAGCCACGGTCTGCTCACCCTGTGCGTTAAGTTGCTTGAGAGCTCTTCGCACGGTCGGGTCCGTCGCCTTCCCGTGAAGCCTCTAATAGGGGGATACCCTCCATTAGGGGGTCGGGGGGCTCGGCCCTCCCTGTTCTGATGGTTTTGGGGGGCTGTCAGCGGGGTGTATTTGTCAGCCAAGTGCTCCGCTTGGCCTCCCTTGTGCAGAAGGCGAAGCCAAGCTAAGCCACTACGATACAGAACGTTAGGTTATGACTATAACCAAGTTCTGTTAGTTAGGGGCGATGCTTGGCTTCGGACGGCCGCTGCAGCCCTTGACCTCACCTTGTGGTGAAAGCTTGGGAAGGAGGAGAGCAGGTGACACACACCTGCTTATGAAGGTAAGCTGATGAGGGGTGTGGTCAGACTAATACTGGTATTAGAGGTACATTTGTGTTTATTCAGTACGCGTGCACGTACGCGAGATAGTGCAGAAGGCGAAGGCGAAGCCAAGCATCGCCCCTAACTAACAGAACTTGGTTATAGTCATAACCTAACGTTTTGAGTGATTGTGTGTCTAGTACCAGTTTTGAGTGATTATGTGTGTCTAGTACCAGTTTTGAGTGATATGTGTGTCTAGTACCAGTTTGAGTGAATGTGTGTCTATTACCAGTTTTGAGTGATTATGTGTGTCTAGTACCAGTTTTGAGTGATTATGTGTGTCTAGTACCAGTTTTGAGTGATTGTGTGTGTCTAGTACCAGTTTTGAGTGATTATGTGTGTCTACCAGTTTTGAGTGATTGTGTGTGTCTACCAGTTTTGAGTGATTATGTGTGTCTACCTTGGAGTGATTATGTGCAGGACCGAAACTAGAGAGCGCCACCCGCCATTTGCGCTCAGTTTTTACGTTTGGCGCCTCCCACTGAGAGGTCTGACCGCCGTGTGGCGGGCAATCAAATAGTCATGTGAAAACGAAAATCAGATCCAATTCTTTAGCGGAGTTCTCACTCGCGTCTCAGCACAGACATGCAGCGCACCGCGCACTGCTGCTGCTGCTCCTACCCCCTCCCCACCTGTTTCTGTATGCCTGCATGTAAACAGAGGCTATTGCCTCCGAGTCACCGTGACGTTAGTCTAGTCAGTGTGGACCTTCGTGAGATAACGTTAGCTACCGTTACAAAATGACCCAGTCAACTATTCACTTAGTTAATACATGAGGCATTGTGTAACGTTATCCAGCCGGCTAGCTACTGATAGCTCCAGACATCAACAAATCCTCCAGCAATAGTCCAGTGCATAATACCTCCGTTGGCTAGGTAGCTCACTAGTCACTACGAAATGTCGCAGTAAACTAAATAGTTCACTGAGGCGTTGTCCCAACGCCATCCAGCAGTAGCTACAGATAGCGAGTCCTGGCATCAATGTCCTACAACAATAAAATGCGTATTCGAGTCCCTGGCTTACATCGCATGAGTGAGGGCTGCTGAATAGGGTCCAGCTGTAGCTCAGGAGAATCCTTTTGCATGCTGAATGTAGCGTTTAGGGACCAGCTGCAGCGCCGGAGAATCCTTGCTGGAGCTGGAGGCCACTCGAGTATACACACAGACAGTGGAGCTGTTTGCAGACAGTGAGATGGCGATGTCTCGCAGATAACAAATCACAATTATGATTATATAATATATATATTTTATTAAAAAAATTTGTTTTATATAAAAATAATAATAAAAAATAAATGTATCAAAAAAAAGTTGGCAGGTAAGAAATATGCTTGGCGGGTAGATTCTTCCCATCTACCCCCACTGGCCGGTGAGTCAAAAAGTTAATTTCGCTCCCTGATTATGTGTGTCTAGTACCAGTTTTGATAGATTATGTGGTCTACCAGTTTGAGTGATTGTGTGCGCCTCTAAGTGGTTATGATTATGAATGTGCGTGTATCGCGTGAAAGATCATCCGAGTGTGCGTGTGCTCGCTCTTGTGTGTCTACGCATAGCGCCAGTAATATACCTGAATACTTAGATAACCGCTGTATCCCACAGTGAGACCCAGCT
>NC_140169.1:143763506-143839944 GCF_963971535.1 Notolepis coatsorum | reverse complement strand
CAGAGGGTAATATCATGGTATTTACATAATTGTTTGGTCGCTGCCATCATCGTTGTGACCAAGAAATGATACCATGATATAGTTTTGGATGTTTGGGGTCCTCCAGTGTCTTTATACGTCTTAAATTTAGGAAAACTCCAACATTTTGGGAAATGAGTCTTCTCCAGAGAGAGACAAGAAGATAGATACCAGTCTCCTCTCTGTGCGTTGAGTAGAAAGCTATCTGGCTGCATGTTAGCCTAGCTTAGCACAATGAATGGAAGCGGACATGACTGGGTAGCTTTCGGGAGAGGTGTTAGTTGGACAATGCCTAGGCTACCCAGTTATGTCCGCTTCCATTCATTGTGCTAAGCTAGGCTAACATGCAGCCAGATAGCTTTCTACTCAACGCACAGAGAGGAGACTCGTATCTACCTTCTTGTCTCTCTCTGGAGAAGACAGTAAGCTAATTTCCCAAAATGTTGGAGTTTTCCTTTAACATTTTTAGACCTTAAATATGAATTTGATAGGTCTTAAAAATGTATCGCATTAGGAAGTTACTTCTACGTTGCGATAACTCCGTATATCGCATGTAAATGTTCGGGGCTGCTTATTATTATATGCGATTATATTCAAGGTTGTCTTAAGAAGGTCTTAAAATTGTCTTCAGTTGCACTTGTTGAACTTCCATCCTGACCATGCTAGTCCTTCAAAAGGGCTGTGACAGCTGTGGAGGTGGGGAGGGGAGGTCTGGTGGGACAGGGGAGGCCAGGGGGCTAGGTGGGAGTTGGAGGGTTTTTTATCTGGAATGTACCGTACCCTCCTGCCAAGTCAAGAGGGCACTGACTCACTCCTTCTCCTCTCTCTCTCTCTCAACTCTCTCTCTCTCTCGTTCTCTTTATTCCATCAATCTCTCCCGAATGCTAGTAGACATTAAAGAAATAAACAGAATATGTATTCCTGGAAAAAACCGAATACTTACTCCTCCTGGACAGACGACTGCTGACAGAAACGTGGGTATAATCGGCGGTTCACACGGACCTGACTTTGTACCCCTTTCACTACCACACTACAGAAGGTTAACCTTTCACTACCACACTACAGAAGGTTCACCTTTCACTACCACACTACAGAAGGTTCACCTTTCACTACCACACTACAGAAGGTTAAACCTTTCACTACCACACTACAGAAGGTTAACCTTTCACTACCACACTACAGAAGGTTAACCTTTCACTACCACACTACAGAAGGTGAACCTTTCACTACCACACTACAGAAGGTTAACCTTTCAATACCACACTACAGAAGGTTAACCTTTCACTA
Organism: Notolepis coatsorum; assembly: GCF_963971535.1. Taxonomy (NCBI): domain Eukaryota; kingdom Metazoa; phylum Chordata; class Actinopteri; order Aulopiformes; family Paralepididae; genus Notolepis; species Notolepis coatsorum. The sequence continues at coordinate 143,838,639 of NC_140169.1, read as the reverse complement.
CCACACTACAGAAGGTTAACCTTTCACTACCACACTACAGAAGGTTCACCTTTCACTACCACACTACAGAAGGTTAAACCTTTCACTACCACACTACAGAAGGTTAACCTTTCACTACCACACTACAGAAGGTTAACCTTTCACTACCACACTACAGAAGGTTCACCTTTCACTACCACACTACAGAAGGTTAACCTTTCACTACCACACTACAGAAGGTTCACCTTTCACTACCACACTACAGAAGGTTAAACCTTTCACTACCACACTACAGAAGGTTAACCTTTCACTACCACACTACAGAAGGTTAACCCTTTCACTACCACACTACAGAAGGTTAACCCTTTCACTACCACACTACAGAAGGTTCACCTTTCACTACCACACTACAGAAGGTTAACCTTTCACTACCACACTACAGAAGGTTAACCTTTCACTACCACACTGCAGAAGGTTAACCCTTTCACTGCCACACTACAGAAGGTTAACCTTTCACTACCACACTACAAAAGGTTAACCTTTCAATACCACACTACAGAAGGTTAACCTTTCACTACCACACTACAGAAGGTTAACCTTTCACTACCACACTACAGAAGGTTAACCTTTCACTACCACACTACAGAAGGTTAACCTTTCACTACCACACTACAGAAGGTTAACCTTTCACTACTACACTACAGAAGGTTAACCTTTCACTACCACACTACGGACATCTGTCTGTAGTGTGGTAGTGAAAGGGTTAACCGTCTGTAGTGTGGTAGTGAAAGGGTTAACCTTCTGTAGTGTGGTAGTGAAAGGGTTAACCATTTGGTAGTGTGGTAGTGAAAAAGGGTTAACCATTTGGTAGTGTGGTACTGCAAAGGATAGGAAATGGAAAAACAAGCGAGAAGACTTGACTAAAGAATGTTGTTCAATAATGTCTTCACGTGGACGCGATTGGACTGTGGTCACTATCGATCGCTATTGACTAGCTAGACATCACAGCTGCTACAGTATTGACTCGATATACATTACAACCACACAGACATTAGCGCTAGCTAACATTAGCCTTTTCATTCTTTTGGGAGGAGGGTCATAGGTAGGGCTGCAACTAATGACTATTTTGGTAGTCGACTAATCTGTCGATAATTTTTTCGATTAGTCGACTAATCGAAAAACAATTATATTAAAAAAAATAAAATAAAAATATATATAATGTTTTTTTTTTTTTTTTCACTACCTATCTTTGTGAAAGTGGCTTCTCAGCTCTGGTCCAGCTGAAGACAGAGCAGAGGAACAGATTGGACATTGAGCATGACCTCAGAGTTGCTTTGAGACTCTTGTCAGGACCAAACAACATCCCCAGTTATCCCATTAGTTCCCCCAAACTTACTGTCTGTCTGTTATGTTAAGCTAAGAAGTCTTCAGCTGGCTGGACCAGAGCTGAGAAGCCACTTTCACAAAGATAGGTAGTGCAAAAAAAAAAAAAATTATAATATTTTAATTTTTTTTTAATGACTAATCGACGCAACAATATCTCGTCGACGATTTTTCATAATCGACGTAATCGTTGCAGCCCTAGTCATAGGTCATTCACACGAAAACACCAAGGACAGTAGAGCAAGATAAACGCAACAGACGAGGTTCATCATTTCAACCTTGTGTCAAATGAAACACAAAGTCTTCTTCTTCCCGGGCTGACGGCAGTGAAACCCCGGCACGCAGTCGCTCTCAGAGCGCGGATTTTGATGTATTTGGACATTGTGTATTTAGAGCTTTCGACAGCTTGCGTACACGGAGAGAAGGATGCAACAGTTACAATATGGAGTGATCTGACGGCACAGTTGAACTCCACTGTAAGTTGAGATAAGATGGTGGTTCTCAGTGGGTTCTTTTTTTTTCTTTTTCTCTCTCTTGTGTGGATCTTTGTCGTAGGTTTTTGAATTTTGATTGTTGTTTGTTTTTTTTGTTTTCCTTTTCATAAAAGCTGCTGCGTTTAATAATAAAAACGTCTTGTCTGTCGTCCTCTCGTCAGGAGGCCAAGGTGAAGAAGATCAAGGCCAAGAAGGAGAAGAAGATGCTCTCGTCTAAAGACGACGAACACTTCCTGCTGACTGGGGTCAAGCTGGCCGACAGGAGAGGGTGAGGCTCAGATTACACTGTCATGTTACACTGTGACGTTACACTGTGATGTTACACTGTGATGTTACACTGTGATGTTACACTGTGAAGTTACACTGTCATGTTACACTGTCATGTTACACTGTCATGTTACACTGTGATGTTACACTGTGATGTTACACTGTCATGTTACACTGTCATGTTACACTGTCATGTTACACTGTGCTGTTACACTGTCATGTTACACTGTGATGTTACACTGTGATGTTACACTGTCATGTTACACTGTCATGTTACACTGTCATGTTACACTGTCATGTTACACTGTCATGTTACACTGTGACGTTACACTGTCATGTTACACTGTCATGTTACACTGTGCTGTTACACTGTCATGTTACACTGTCATGTTACACTGTGCTGTTACACTGTCATGTTACACTGTCATGTTACACTGTGCTGTTACACTGTGCTGTTACACTGTGATGTTACACTGTGCTGTTACACTGTGATGTTACACTGTGCTGTTACACTGTGACGTTACACTGTCATGTTACACTGTCATGTTACACTGTGATGTTACACTGTCATGTTACACTGTCATGTTACACTGTCATGTTACACTGTGATGTTACACTGTCATGTTACACTGTGATGTTACACTGTCATGTTACACTGTCATGTTACACTGTCATGTTACACTGTGCTGTTACACTGTCATGTTACACTGTCATGTTACACTGTCATGTTACACTGTGCTGTTACACTGTGCTGTTACACTATCATGTTACACTGTCATGCTACACTGTGATGTTACACTGTGATGTTACACTGTGCTGTTACACTATCATGTTACACTGTCATGCTACACTGTGATGTTACACTGTCATGTTACACTGTCATGTTACACTGTGATGTTACACTGTCATGTTACACTGTGATGTTACACTGTGCTGTTACACTGTCATGTTACACTGTGATGTTACACTGTGATGTTACACTGTCATGTTACACTGTCATGTTACACTGTGATGTTACACTGTCATGTTACACTGTGACGTTACACTGTCATATTACACTGTCATGTTACACTGTCATGTTACACTGTGATGTTACACTGTCATGTTACACTGTGACGTTACACTGTGACGTTACACTGTCATGTTACACTGTGATGTTACACTGTGCTGTTACACTGTCATGTTACACTGTGATGTTACACTGTGATGTTACACTGTCATGTTACACTGTCATGTTACACTGTGATGTTACACTGTCATGTTACACTGTGACGTTACACTGTCATATTACACTGTCATGTTACACTGTCATGTTACACTGTGATGTTACACTGTCATGTTACACTGTGACGTTACACTGTGATGTTACACTGTCATGTTACACTGTGACGTTACACTGTGATGTTACACTGTGCTGTTACACTGTCATGTTACACTGTGATGTTACACTGTGATGTTACACTGTCATGTTACACTGTCATGTTACACTGTGATGTTACACTGTGACGTTACACTGTCATATTACACTGTCATGTTACACTGTCATGTTACACTGTGATGTTACACTGTCATGTTACACTGTGACGTTACACTGTCATATTACACTGTCATGTTACACTGTCATGTTACACTGTGATGTTACACTGTCATGTTACACTGTGACGTTACACTGTGACGTTACACTGTCATGTTACACTGTCATGTTACACTGTCATGTTACACTGTGATGTTACACTGTCATGTTACACTGTCATGTTACACTGTGATGTTACACTGTGCTGTTACACTGTCATGTTACACTGTCATGTTACACTGTGATGTTACACTGTCATGTTACACTGTGACGTTACACTGTCATATTACACTGTCATGTTACACTGTGATGTTACACTATCATGTTACACTGTCATGTTACACTGTGATGTTACACTGTCATGTTACACTGTGACGTTGCACTGTCATGTTACACTGTGATGTTACACTGTCATGTTACACTGTGACGTTACACTGTGACGTTACACTGTCATGTTACACTGTCATGTTACACTGTCATGTTACACTGTGATGTTACACTGTCATGTTACACTGTGATGTTACACTGTGATGTTACACTGTGATGTTACACTGTCATGTTACACTGTGACGTTACACTGTCATGTTACACTGTCATGTTACACTGTGATGTTACACTGTGATGTTACACTGTGATGTTACACTGTGATGTTACACTGTCATGTTACACTGTGACATTACACTGTCATGTTACACTGTGAAGTTACACTGTCATGTTACACTGTCATGTTACACTGTCATGTTACACTGTGATGTTACACTGTCATGTTACACTGTCATGTTACACTGTGATGTTACACTGTGATGTTACACTGTGATGTTACACTGTGACGTTACACTGTCATGTTACACTGTCATGTTACACTGTGACGTTGCACTGTCATGTTACACTGTCATGTTACACTGTCATGTTACACTGTCATGTTACACTGTCATGTTACACTGTCATGTTACACTGTGACGTTACACTGTGACGTTGCACTGTCATGTTACAGTGACGTTACACTGTGACGTTACACTGTGACGTTACACTGTGAAGTTACACTGTCATGTTACACTGTCATGTTACACTGTCATGTTACAGTGTGACGTTACACTGTAGGGCTGACCTTCGAATTTTATTTTGGAATTCGAAGCTTCGGGGGCAAGATTCGATTTTTAATAAAAAAACTAAAAAAAACTAAAAAAAAAGACAAACAAAACACGTTGCTTTCATGAAATATTGTAAGCCGTCATTTGAGGCTTTATAAAAGCAGCACAATGAACACAAATCTGTCAGTGCCGAGTCCGACCTCATCTTAAATAACAAACAGCATTGCTTGTTGTAGTTAACAAAGAGAGGCAGAGTTGATTTTGCACAACAACACAAAAAGTTTTTTAATAATCGAATTTTATTTTCATATTCGAATCCCATGCCCATCGAACGAAGCTTCGAAGCTTCGAAATATTTAAGACAGCCCTATTACACTGTGATATCACAGTTACACCCAGGCGGTGGTGGGCTCTTTGAGTCATACTTTGTGAGATATATTGTGAGTTAGGAATTATCTGTGCTCAGATTCGTTTTTTTAAATATTGAGCATTTAAAGGTTTTATATCCCATAGAGAAAAACAAATACACAAACATTTTAAAGAATTTGTGTGTCTGTGTGTATAGGCTATAACTTCTCGCAGTGTTCTTCCTCACTGCGAGATGGAACGTCACCTCTTCCAATGACCCGTCTTTAAGTGGATAAATGGAAACTATTTAGAAACGTGTAAATAACGGAAGCTACGTCCAAACCCACTTAAAATATATGAGTCTAGACGCGAGGTTAGTGTGTTCGCCAGCCCTCGTTAATATCCCCGCGACTCCAGGAAGAGGAGTGTATATATATATATATATACTGTAGGTACGGAGGAGGGGAAAACCAGAGTAAATCACCTCAGCGGGGACAGACGTACAATCCCTCCGGACATTCCTACACAATGGCTTCACCCCGTGGGCTGGAACACACCGCTCCCCCCGAAACCTCTTATGTGTCTTAAAAATGCACCTTTCTCTCTTCCCCCGGCGTTTCATGTCCCGGGACACCTAACCCCCCCCCCCCCCCCCCCCCCACACACACACACGCACGCACGCACACACACACACACACGCACACACACACACACACACACACACACACGCACGCCCTCATGTTCCAGTGTCCTGTTCTGTGATTAACATGCCAGTGGTCAAGGTATTTCCTGAAATGGAAATATTGTGACCGTGTGTAAACATTGCTTCGGTGGTCGGCCCTGATTAATTCATGCACACGCAGCCCGTGTGGGTTTCCTGTTGACCGGACGGCGAGCTCGCGCCCCCATGTCCCCCACGGGCCGCAGGGAGAACGTCTGGAGCGCCCGGGTCGAGTTGAACAACAACCTGTTGAACGATCCGTCTTCGGTGGCCTTGAGGGTTAAAGGTTTAAAAAACACAATGGTTTCCTCCTTTCTCCCTTACAAAACAGTAGCATGGTATTTTGATACTAAGTTCATTGTGTAAATAACTGCCTACGGTACAGCCGTGCTATAAGTCATGTCATTGTCACGTATAATACCGCGGTATCGCGGTAAAACCATGATAACAAGAGCATGGTATTGTCATAATCTTTTGGGTCACTAGTCCATATACCAAGAAAATATGGAAATACCATAATCCTCTGCATCTCCCCTCCAGGACTGAAGCGGTTTGACTGACTGATCACAACCGTCTCCTGGATTCACCTCTTTTGTCTCTTTCATGGAGAGAGCAGCTGTTACTATTGGTCTCTATATCAAGCCCCGCCCCTCTTTTCCTTGATCCTCCGATCACAACCGTCGCTTCCAGTTACAACGGTTGCGATTGGAGGATCAAGAGAAGAGGGCGGGGCTTGAGATCAAGGTCAATTGTGTAGTAGAACTACAATCGGTATATGTTGGCGTGTATGTCACACAATGTATTTCTGCGTCAATGGAACTCATAATATGTACCTCTCTTTCTCTTGTGACCAAGGTCTCACAAGAAAATCAAGGAGGAGGAGAAGGAGAAGGAGAAGGAGAAGGAGAAGGAGAAGGAGAAGGAGAAGGAGAAGGAGAAGGAGAAGGAGAAGGAGAAAGAGAAAGAGAAGGAGAAGGATAAAGAGAAGGAGAAGAAGCCAATCACAGAGAAGACCCACTGTTTCTGGGAGAGTGTCACCATGACGATGCGGCAGATCACGCCCACCAGGAAGCTGGAGAAGATGGAGGGTTGGGAGCCTCCTCAGCTCGGGGACACGACCGAGACTCCGACCACCGACGACGACCCGGAGGCCCAGAGCCAGACCGGGGGCTCGCCCGCGTCCTCCCCCCAGTCCCCGGACCTCCCGCTGGGGGGGTCGTCGCCCCCTGCCTGGGCCGGCGCGGGTCCGGAGGAGGACTCGTCGCACTACGCTAACCTGTCGGACTCCAAGGATTCCACGGCGGTCAGGTGGACGGCGCGCGCCAAAGGGAAGCTAGCGAGCATCAGCAGGCGAGGCCGAGGGAACACGTCGGATAGCGCGTGGGAGGGGTTTAAATAGAAGCCACGCCCCCTTTTAAACCCGGAGATACCGCCCCCCCCCCCCCCCCCCCCAACCCCAACCCCAAGCCTCACTTCCTGTCCTTTCTCTATCAATCAAGAGAAAGAAGAGAGGAAGCAAACGCCTGTCTGTGTCTGTGCTTCCTGAAGAACCGTTATTCTAATCTACTGTTGAGACTTTGCGGTCCAGTCCTGAGCAGAGAACCTTTCCCACGCGTTACATTGTCATCACGCCGCTCTGGCGATAACGATAATGTTCACGTTAACAACCAGTGATTGTATGCGTTGCAGTACAAAGAACTCGAGTACAAACGAAACGTCGAGCCCGACAACAAGCGACGTGATCTGTGGTCTCTGACGGACGGGGCTGGGCTGCAACCCACCGCCTTGAATCATCATCATACCCGATAGATAGAGAATGAGATTCTAGAAAGATTTATTTTAAAACACGCGAAAGCCTTACACTACTGTACTGTTCAAACTGTGATATTCACTGGCTTTTAAACATTTTATACTACAGAGATGATTTTAAACAAATATTTTTTACTGTAAAGTAGGGGTGCAACGATCTCAAAATTGGAAAAAGTATATATATATATATATATGTGAAATACAGCGTATCGATATTTAACCCCCGTATTGACGATTCTCCTCCTCCGTTCTCTCCCTTTTGGTTTCTCACCTTTCCCCCTCGTTTTAAGGCACATTTTCGTTGCTTACGCCTTTGAGGTGGAAACTTGTATCGTTCTGAGCCACACCAAACTGTGTCGTATAATATATACAAAAATATATACAGTATAATCTATAATTAAGAGCTCTGCAGTAGAGCTGGGCGATTAATCCAGTTTCAATTTCAATTAGGACCTCGTCTTCCCGCGATCATGAAAACAAGACAATCGAGATGAAACGATTATCGCGTGCCGCATGACGCGTTGCTCTCATCTTGTCTTGTGTTGTAAACGCAACGCACGCTCTCTCCCCCGAGCCCAAACAGTAGTTTCAGCTCGTGTTGAGAGGGAGGAGGGGGGGGGGGGGGGGGGGAGCCACGGCACGTTTCTCCAGTTATTTTGAAACTTGTAGAGGTTGGGCGAGAAGAAAGGTCAAACTAATTCAGTCGTCATCATGTGATGTTCTCAAATCAATGGGTAATCGTGTTTAATAATCACAATTTCAATATCAATCAAAATAATTGTGATTATTATTATCCAACTATCGAGCAGCCCTACTGTCTGTAGTATGAATACATTTTAATGTATTTAAATTTGTATGTACATTTTACTGCATTTCGAGGAAAAGTGCATCTAATCGTGACCCCGAAAAATCGAGATTGATGTGTATCGTTAAACACCCCTACTATAAAGCTAAACAGCCGATTGACAATAATTTCAAAGCTATACCATTTGGCTTCTGTAGTCGGCTTTATATATCGGAATGTTTTTTTTTCCACGCCATTCCTTCCAACGCAGTTAAAGCCTGTAAGAGAGGAATGTAAGTCTGAGGCCTTAATGTATCGCTAATGGGCTTAAAATGCTTTTGTGCAATCATCATGCAGCTTATGCAAGCTTTCCGGACCGCTGGGTCCTCCTGTCTGTGAGGCACTTAGCTTTTCACGTGAGCGAGTGTCTGTTCTATAAGCATCTCGTAGGGGATACGAGCAGATCCCTGTGGTGGCTTTTCCTCACATCTTGGGATTATTTGGGGGCTAATGGAATGATTGTGTCTGTTTTATGTGTTTAGAAAAGATTAGGGAATCACCCTGGCGTCACGACATAGCACGCACTCTTGCCGCCCGACGATTATATAGATATTTATCGATGATGTGTGACGATGATGAGATTACAGAGCCAAGTTCTGTCTATGAGAAGACTATTGTTTTGTCATGAAAACCGTGATGTGCCTGTTGTCTGGCAACTGACAACACGTTTGCTGTATTAAAAAGGACTACTAGACCAAAACACCCTCTCTGACCAAAAACCTGTCTGTTTGTTTATATATTAAAGATCCCATGAAGTGGAAGAAAAAGTAGTAGGAGTATTTTTCATTTTGTTTGTGTGCTTAAATGGACTGGACAGTAATTTATATGGCGCTGTGTACAGCTATGTAAACACTGCCATTTTTATGTATTTCTCCTCCTTTTCCTGCAAGGAAGTGGCAAGGAAACCATAAAAGAAGGAAGGGTCACACGTCAGAATACCAGTGTTCTATCCTCTGCTTGGTGTCAAGACTTTGGTCCCTGTTCTATTGAAGCCTGTATTAAAATGCAATATATACAATCTATCTGAGGAAATATACATCAACCAATACAGGGACGTGCACAGGACTTTAGAGGGACAGGTGCTCAAAGGCTGAAAAGGGCACTATATCTGTGTGTATTATAACCAAGCACACGAAGCGCGCAAGCTCGATTTTTAAGGGCCTTTTTCGGGCGGGGCCCCCCCCCCCCCCCCCTTTTTATGCTTTTTGGGGGGTTTTGGTGATCAAATATTGAATATTGAACTATAGGGGTGTAATGGTACACAGAAGCCACGGTTTCTGTACGTACCTCGGTATTGGGGTCACGGCTCGGTACGAGTTCGGTACAACAGAAAAAAAATATTTATAATACTTATATAATAATTCTTTTTATATATATGAATTATAATTTTCTATAGGCTTGCCGTGGTAGACAGTGATACTGGTGTCATTCTGTGTTCAGGCATCCACTTGCCTACTGCCCCTTTAACAACTTATCCTTGCGCATCCTTAAGTTTCAGTTTCACTTCCAGAGAGAATTAACTTCACGACGAGACTGAATAGTAGAGAACAGATGACATGTTACTTACAACAATGGCAGAGGATTATTTGGATTTAAACACAGTGGAGCTCAGATGATCTGTCCGGAAAAGTATACATGTTTCTTTTTTTTTATTTGATTGTGGGGAGAATGTTGATGTGTTTGTTGGCGCGTGTGTGTGCAGCTGTTCCAATGTAAATGTGCCTTTCTCGTGCACTTTCGCCCGCTCTGAACTGAAGTCGGAGAGGGAGGGATGCGGAGCGTTTTGCGCGCGCTCTCCCGACTGCGTGTGTGTGTGTGTTTCCCCACGCGTGCGGTGTGTGTGGGGTGCTCCCTGTCCCTCTCTCTCCCTCTCTGTCTCTCTCTCTCTCCCTCTCTCTCTCGCTCGCTCGCTCGTTAAAGTCTGTATCCCGACTGTGAAGGTGTGCCGCGCGCTCTTCTCGCATGTGCGACTGGTGTGTTTGCGCTGAGGAGTATTCGTCGTATGGCGCGCGTACCGCACCGTGATGGCCGTGCCGTAAATTCGCGGGACGAATACACGTACCGTTACACCCCTATTGAACTATAATAATCAGTGCAGGAGCTCACTTATCCTTGAAAGACACTTTTATCACTGACTTAAAAGGCCCACACATCTCCATAAATGTTCAGGGGGGAGGGAATAAGTGCTTACCCTACAGACCCCAAGAAGTGCTGTATATTCTGTATTGTTTAATATAAATGCATTTTTTATTCCAATCCCGATTTGTATTTGAGATTCCCAAATCCCATCGGACTTGACTTCTTCGTGTCCCTCAGTGAGTGTAATACCAGCATTCAACTGTATGCGCCACAGCGGTTTCTATCATCATCATCATCATCACCACCCACACTATGTATAAAATATATAGGTCCGCGGAGAGGCACGCTGAGGAGGCCGTGCAAACTGCAATGGAATATGGGGCATCTCTCTCTCTTTACCTAATATTTTGATTCTATCCTGACATTTTTCAGTTGGAAGGGCAGTCTATATGCGTAACGGAAAAAAAAATATATATATATATATATATATATATATATATATATTTATTTTTTATGAGGCTCAAAAGGGCAGGTGCTCAAGCACCCCTTGGGCTGCACGTGCCTGAGCCAATATATCAAACGTTAGCTAACGTTAGTCAACAATGCAACAAATTGCAGATGATTCTGACATCTGAGGTAATAACCTGTTTAAATGACATAAACGAGGAGGCGGGTGATCTCATTAAACTCATTAAACGTCGGCCGAACTGAAAGTTTCCACACCTGGAACCAATGAGTGTTCACACGCTATACAGTTACGTGATGACCCTTCCTTCTTTTATAGTTGCCTTGCAAAGTGGCAATCCAAAAGGATCTGATTGAATGTTTTTTATATCCCCTCCTTCACATCATGTTGTGAAGGATCTTTGGCTAACGTTCACACGCCAATCCCACCTGAAACAGGGTCGAGAATAATTTCCTGGGATCAATAGAGGTGCAGATGGGCCCTCCTCCCAGCATGCACTTCTGTCGCCAGCCACGAGATGCCCCTGTGTCCTGGTAACCGACACGTCTCCATGGTTACCATTTGTGTCGTCAGCGACAGAGGTGGCTTGTACAGAAACTGGTTGATCACTGGTTGATGTGTCGACATTGTTGTTGTTGTTGTTTGTGTGTTGGGAATATAGCTTGTGTGAAACTGAAGAATCAATCAATTAAAGGTGCTGTAGGTGGTATTTAAAATAAGCGTTAAATAGCTCTACATTCTAACAGCCATCACTGATATAGAGTGTCTGCTCAGTAACATGGGTCTCCCAGTCCCACTCCCTCCACTCTGCAGTAAACACAAAGTACATTTCCTGATATCCCGTTTACACTTTATCCAATCAGGAGAGAGAACCCTAGATATTTGTACTTATTTCAAGAAATCTTGCCAAGCCAAATTTGCTTATTAACAAGTAACAACAACAACAACAACAACCACAACAACAAGTCGATTATTTTACTGTTTCAAGGACACAATTTGGTTATTATTTTTTTTATTTGTAGCATTATTCCAGTATGGAGTTCTCTCTCCTGATTGGATAAAGTGGGGAAACGGAATATCAGAACATTTATTTTCTATTCACTGCAGATTGAACCCATGTTACTGACCAAACACTCTGTATCGGAATGTAGAGCTATTACTTGAACCCTTTCACTCCCACACTACAGACGGTTAACCGTTTGTACTGTGGTAGTGAAAGGTTAACAGTATGGTAGTGTGGTAGTGAAAGCTTTAACCATTTGTAGTGTGGTAGTGGAAGGGTTAACATGTTATTTTAAGACCACTTATTTAAACAAAGAAGATAAATACCACTCACAGCACCTCTAATCCCTACGAACGATGATTGTTTCGGATTTCTAATCCCACATTAATGCCTTTCATTCCCCTTTCTTTTAATTAAATTTCAAAGCTACTGACTTGAGGTCTGTTCCGCCACTGCTAAGGAGTGTGCATAGATACGGGTCTAACGTCAAGGATGCCTGCATCCTGTATTTAGAAAAAGGAAGAATAAAGACAGCCTGGCTCTGGTTGTTTCAACACGGTCCACTCCCCAAGTAAATGCCCTGTCTGGTTTTATCGGACATCGCTTTCGGCACCTGGGACGGTTTACTCTTTGACGATGTGGCTGTTGTTATATAGTGATATACACGGATCTACTTTATGCGGTCGAGCCGGCGTAGGTGTAAACAATATGATAGCAGTAGGGGAGAGTGGGGCAAGTAGTGCCAAGGGGCAAGTAGTGCCACCCCTGTTATCTAGAACAGGGGTTCCCAAACTTTTCAGGCCGGGGCCCAGAAAATAAGGCGTCAGAGAGCCGCGGCCCAATGCACATCGTCTGGCTTTTTTTTTTTTTTTTTTTGCCAGGCGACCGATTTTTTAAGCCAAATATCACTTCAATCCTATTAAGTTAGTTCAAGTTAGTTATTCATTTATATGTGCTATTTATGAGATGGCTAACTTGTTGCAAAATAATAATGATAATAATAATAGCCTCATTAAAATACTATTGTTGCTTCGGTTGTTTTCAGCGTTTTATGTGCATAATCTGTTATTTAGTTTGAAATGTTTGTTGAAATAAGTAGATTTTTCGTTTTTGTTTATTTATTAAGTTAATATAAAACCATATAGTCACATTTTAGAATACAATAGAATAGAATTTTAGAATACAACTAGAAACACTGTCCTGGCCTGCTTCTAAGTTCAGTGGCCTGACAAAAAAAATAAAAATAAAAAAATAAAAAAATATATATATATTTTTTTTTAATCATCTCGCGGCCCACCCGTGGCTGCTCGCGGCCCACCTTTGGGTCGCGACCCCGACTTTGGGAACCAGTGCCACTGATCTAGAAAACCACCATAGAAGAAGTTGGTCATGTGACAACATATTTTTGAAGAGGCATCCATTTCACTCAACCTGCAGAGAAGGGAGACACCTGGCTTGAGAGGTAAGCACATTTAAGTAAAAATAAAAGTAAAGTAAAATTTGTATGATCAAGGTTTTTTGATTGCTGTGTTTGAACAATTATTGACAACCCGCACCGGGGGCAAGTTGTGCCACAAAACCACTTTTTTCCCCCTAAAGCTATATTTCTGAAACAGTTTATTTAAGATCCAAAATGATTGTCCCCAGAGATGCACAACATCATAAACTATATGTACACATTTTTGTTGGGGGCATTACTGTAATCCCCTTGCTTTAAAGGCACTTTAAGTAAAAATTGGCACTACTCACCCCCCTCTCCCCTACGAGTGGCTGGGTAGCAGTTTAGAGACTAGGAAGTAGAGCCTCCTGTGTCAGGTCTTAAATTAAAGTTTCACTCTGAACGTTCCGGAATCTCTGTTGTTTCTACAAGGTAACAAAACAATACAGTGGCCAAACATTAACAAGTTTACCTGACCTATTTATAACAAGGCATTTATAAGACCGTCCCACAACAGGCAGTGGCAGACTTAGGCATGGGCAACATGGGCAGCCTTCCCAGGGCGCTTTCTTGCTGAGGGGGCGGCATGAGGAGGCAAATTCTATCGTTCATTGCACGTCACGTCAGGTCAGTTAACCTGGCCGGAGTGGGCGTGCTGTTTGTGACTGTGAGCTAGACAGGCGACTGTCTGGGAAGGTCCTGTTTGTGACTGTGAGCTAGGCAGGCGACTGTCTGGGAAGGTCCTGTTTGTGAATGTGAGCTGGACAGGCGACTGTCTGGGAAGGTCCTGTTTGTGACTGTGAGCTAGGCAGGCGACTGTCTGGGAAGGTCCTGTTTGTGACTGTGAGCTGGACAGGCGACTGTCTGGGAAGGTCCTGTTTGTGACTGTGAGCTAGGCAGGCGACTGTCTGGGAAGGTCCTGTTTGTGACTGTGAGCTGGACAGGCGACTGTCTGGGAAGGTCCTGTTTGTGACTGTGAGCTAGGCAGGCGACTGTCTGGGAAGGTCCTGTTTGTGACTGTGAGCTGGACAGGCGACTGTCTGGGAAGGTCCTGTTTGTGACTGTGAGCTGGACAGGCGACTGTCTGGGAAGGTCCTGTTTGTGACTGTGAGCTGGACAGGCGACTGTCTGGGAAGGTCCTGTTTGTGACTGTGAGCTAGGCAGGCGACTGTCTGGGAAGGTCCTGTTTGTGAATGTGAGCTAGACAGGCAACTGCCTGGGAAGGTCCTGTTTGTGAATGTGAGCTGGACAGGCGACTGTCTGGGAAGGTCCTGTTTGTGAATGTGAGCTAGACAGGCAACTGCCTGGGAAGGTCCTGTTTGTGAATGTGAGCTGGACAGGCAACTGCCTGGGAAGGTCCTGTTTGTGAATGTGAGCTGGACAGGCAACTGCCTGGTAAGGTCCCACTCACTCAGTACGACATGGGGAGGGGGGTGGGGGATTCGGGAATCTATCTATCAAAATAGCACACCTCTATAATGCAATAAAATTAAATCAGTCAATTCTAAATGCTACCAAATATTCGCAATACTGTAGAGTGTAGACTATTGTTGCATTTATTTTCTGGTTTGTGCGAAATCATTAAGAATAATGTACAAGTATTTGTTTGATACAGGATTTGTCCAATGTAGCATTATTAATTAAGCGATAGACAGTTGAAAGGTGAAACTTGTTGGTGGATGAAAACCAACCTGACAGTACGGGGCATTCGCCCAGTGGTGTTCCTATAAGCTAACATCAAGAATGAGAGAGGAAGTGGTGTTCCTAGCATATAAGCTAACATCAAGAATGACACAGGAAGTGGTGTTCCTAGCATATAAGCTAACATCAAGAATGAGACAGGAAGTGGTGTTCCTAGCATATAAACTAACATCAAGAATGAGAGAGGAAGTGGTGTTCCTAGCATATAAACTAACATCAAGAATGACATAGGAAGTGGTGTTCCTAGCATATAAGCTAACATAGAGAATGAGAGCGGAAGTGGTGTTCCTAGCATATAAGCTAACATCAAGAATGAGACAGGAAGTGGTGTTCTTAGCATATAAACTAACATCAAGAATGACACAGGAAGTGGTGTTCCTAGCATATAAGCTAACATCAAGAATGAGACAGGGAGTGGTGTTCCTAGCATATAAGCTAACATCAAGAATGACACAGGAAGTGGTGTTCCTAGCATATAAACTAACATCAAGAATGAGACAGGAAGTGGTGTTCCTAGCATATAAGCTAACATCAAGAATGAGACAGGAAGTGGTGTTCCTAGCATAATAAGCTAACATCAAGAATGACACAGGAAGTGGTGTTCCTAGCATATAAACTAACATCAAGAATGACACAGGAAGTGGTGTTCCTAGCATATAAACTAACATCAAGAATGACACAGGAAGTGGTGTTCCTAGCATATAAACTAACATCAAGAATGAGACAGGAAGTGATGTTCCTAGCATACAGTATAATGGTGCGTTCACGTCAGGTGGGAAGAAGCGGAAGAACCAGCTTCCGACTGGGAAAAGCCATTCACGTCAGCCTCCTAGTGGTAATTCCTACTAGGTCATATGGGAGTTTTTTATATACCCCGATATCTCCCACTTCGCGTCCCGAAATGCGGAAGTATCAACCATCATGGCAGCAAGCTTGACGGCGATGTCGGCAATACAAGTTAAATGATCACTTTGATCACATAATCAGAATAATACAATCATACTGCTGTACTCTTCATGTTAAAAACGAGCTATACTTGCTGCTGTTCGTCTACAGTTGATTTTAAAGTAACTTGCTAACGACTTGTAGCAATAGGTTAGCAGTAGGCTAACAGTAGGCGATCGCCATCTTGGATGTGGGCGTTTCCTCGAGTTCAACGCGTGAATGCTTCCTAGTTGTAGCAACGAGATGTCATCTGGTTCGTCCGCTTCTTCCCACCTGACGTGAACGCACCATAAGCTAATATCAAGAATGACACAGGAAGTGGTGAGCACCTCAGTATAAACGCTTAGACCAGTGAAGTTGAGAGCAAATAATTGGCTAGCTCTGAAGTTAATCGTGTAAATATCATTACATAACGCTCTGAAAAATGATTATGTGATTTTAAGATACTAACAAAACAGACAGAATGGTTCAACAAAATCGGAGAAAACTCTAAAAAGAAAAATCCTTAAAAGGTTATCCTCCTAAAATAAAAATAGATAGGCAAACCATTCATCAAACCACGACAACCAAGATGAGGAAACTTTTTAGAAATATTTAATAATTATATTACCAGCTAGTATCGCAGAAAAGTTATGACAGTACCAACATCCTTCATAAACAATTACATACCAGTTACTGGAATGATAAGGAATTATTACAAAATTCAAAGAAAAGATACAAAATATTTTTTTTCCATAAATAATGCTTTACATTTTCTTCTTCTTCTCCTCTCTTCCCCGTTCGACGGCCCTGACAACCGCGGCATCATAAAAAGTCGTCACAGGCCACGAACGCAAAATGTACATACATTTCTTTTAGTGTCGTTGATGTAGGCGCAGCACTAGCGGGAAAACACAAAGGAGCGTGTACGTAAACGAGACCTACAGCTACAGTACACTGGACACAGCTACTGCAGAAAACACAAAGGAATGTGAACGGAAACGAGACCTACAGCTACACTGGACGCGTGTATGCTTTCCCCAACGCAGTTGTGTTTCCCGGTTCCCGTTTTGCGCTCTGATTGGCCAGGTCATGTGACATGTGCGCCAATCGCGGGACAGCAAGTTCTGCGCCTATTTCCGCGTCGAACAGCCTGCAAACTACCTGGCGTTCTATCGCCATGCTCTAAGACAAACTCTAACCTTAACCAACTTCGAAAGAGCGCCTAAGCTTAACCAGTGTAGAAACTTGCGGTCCCACGATTGGCGCACATGTCACATGACCAGAAACGCACGGGCCAATCAGAGACGCAGAAACACAACTGCGTTGGGGAAAGCATACAGGCACACTGGACATGCATTCAGCTACTGCAGAAAAACACCAACGGAACATTGATACAAGAGGCAGACTACCCTAGAAACGGAACAAAAAAGACCTGCGCCTGGTCAATCAGATAACAAAATAATAGTTTTTTTTCTTTCTCCCAAAGTGCCCATTCGGTGACGGTTAGCGTTCTCCATGGCCCGTCGTAGCCTCATATACAGGTGCATCTCAATCAATTAGAATATTGAGGACAGTGGGGGGGGGGGGGGGGGGGGCGACAGCGGCTCGGGAGGTAGAGCAGTCGTCTGGCAATCCGGAGGTTTCCGGTTCGATTCCCGCTCCTCCCGGGCGGCAGCGTGTCGAAGTATCCTTGAGCAAGACACTTAACCCCTAACTGCTCCCGATGAGCAGGTTGGCACCTTGCATGGTTGCCTCCGCCGTCGGTGTGTGAATGTGTGAGTGAATGGGTAAAAATGTGAGGAACAAATTGTAAAGCGCTTTGGATAAAAGCTTTATATAAATGCAACCATTAGGGCTGACCTCGACTAGTCGACTAATCGATCGAAAGGAGCCGTAGTCGACTGCCAAACTCTCAGTCGAATGCAAAAAACCCCAGTTAATTTGGTAATTTCATTGAATTTTCAAAGTCGACTATACAAATCCTTAGTCGGGAACAGGCCTATAGGATATATACTGGCTGCCTTCATGCCGCATTGATTCATGCAAAAGGAGCGCCGACCAAGTATTGAGTGCATTATACTTTTCAGTAGGCCAACATAATTTTTTTTTTATCTATTTTTTCTCCCATTTTCAATTTTTCTCCCATCCCAATTTCGTATTGTCCAATTCTACCCTCCCCTGTCTCGAACGCTGTTAGGCCATGTCTCCCACAAGCCGGCTGCAATGTGGACCAAGCCTTGCATCACGTGTCCCCTCCGGTACACGAGGAGGCAGCCGTCGCATCTTTTCACCTGCACAGCGCGATCTCTCAGCGGCGAGGGTCTGCGTGGGAGGGACACGCCGCCCCCGTTGCTTCCTGATTCTGCTGCGCAGGCGCACCAACCGACCTGTAGGAGTCGCTGTCCACAATGTCCGATCCCCACCCACCAGCTTCCCACCCCTAACACTGCCAATTGTGTTAGTATGAACGACCAGCCAAGCTGGTAGCAATGCCGAGAGCTGGGCTCGAACCCAGCATCTCCTGCGTTAGTGGCGAGCGCCTTGCCCACTGCGCCACTTAGCCGCCCAGTAGGCCAACATTTCTGTAATATATTTGTATTGGTCTTATGTAATATAAAAATGTTCTCAGACACTGAATTTGGGGTTTTCATTAGCTGTAAGCCATAATCATCTAAATTTGAAAAATAAAGGCTTCAAATATTTCACCCTGTGTGTAATGAATCTATTTCACTTTTTGAATTGAATTACCGAAATAAAATTCACTTTTCCTCGATATTCTAATTGATTGAGACGGTACATATCCGCCCCCTCCTTCATTCTACAACCGGTAAACATAATTCCTCCTCCCCTCTGCTGCCGTGGGTTTTGTACGTTTCGCCCCCGTTGTTCCCGTTAGACAAAACATTTTGTACAGAAAGGGAACGAAAACATACAAGTTTGTACAAACAATGAGTTCCCCCCCCCCCCCCCCCAGTTGAAGCCCTTTGTACTTGGGTGTAGAAAGACAATGAAAACCTCGCACTGTGCAGTAGAGGGAGCGGGGGAGGAGGGGGTTCGGGAGGTAAACAAGTTTCTTCTTCTCTCGCCGACGTCGGGAGGACGACTAGTACCGGAAGAGGTCTATGAAGCGCTGCGGGGAGATGGGCACCAGGCAGTCGCCCGGGTCGTTGGCTGTGCACGGGTGTCCGGAGTCCTGCGGAGAGAGCCAACCCTGCGGTTAACGAGCGCTTGTTACCGTGGTTACTGTGGCACCAAGGGGCCCGGTGATATGGGGGGATATCGATCAGGGGGGGGGGGGGGGGGGGTGGGGGGCAGCGTGATATAATGGTTAAAGGTGCTGTAAGTGGTCTTTTTTGGTTTGTTCAAAATAAGTGGTCAACGTGTTAAAATAATAGCTATATACACTCGCGACAGCGGCCACTGGTTTTCTGGTCAGTGATGGCTGTTGGAAACGTCGTAGAGCTATCTAACACTTATTTTAACAACAAGAAAATACCACTTACAGCACATTTAAGCATGACGCAGTACCGAAATTAAGTTTTGATTAACATTTTCATTTGATTTACTTGTTTGCACTGATTTACCACAACACAATTGTTTATCATGATTCACATATAAAAAACATTACACAATAATGAATATAACACGGATGAGATGATTATGGGCTTATGCTGTATTATTGCCAAGCCTAATACACTACATGCCAATACTGCACACCTAAACTCAGAATACATTCAATGTTGCGAACAGACACATATTTAGCCGCCGCGATAATGCGATCGACAGAGAGAGAGAGAGACAGTTGACGGCTTCCTTCGGGCAAATGAACTGGACGAAAACAGTCGATGAGTTAAATGACCCGACGACATCTAGTGGACACTTATTAAAAACGTTGTTAAAAGCCTCATAAGAAAGAAATGAGACTGTAGCAGACATTCACGAAGCAAGAAACACATACAGGGAGAGAGGAAGGACAAACCAGGAGACAAAACTGAACTTTTAACAGTCATAGAGGACAGACAGAGTCATAGAGGACAGACAGAGTCATAGCGGACAGCATAGCGGACAGGCAGTGTCATAGCGGACAGCATAGAGGACAGGCAGTGTCCTCTTGCGAAGCGTCTCAACTGGTCTTACACAAAGTGTCATGCGTGTGAGTCGCCACTAGGGGCAGAGTGGCTAAGTGTGAGTGAATGACTGTATGAATGATGAGTGAGTGAGTGACATTCCTAGTCATAGAGGTGCTTCGCATCTAAAACAAACAGACACAAATAAGCTCACAGAGGCAACAAAAAAAAGGACAACAAAACGAGGAGATAAAAAGGCATCACAGGACAGGAAGTACCTTGAATAATAACGCCAGGTGGCGATCCTTTAGGAATCAGGGAGAAGGGGGAACCAGGAAGAGACGCAGGAAAAGGGGGGGGGGGGGGGACAAGCATGGAAGGGATGCAAAGAGGTCAAAGGTTAGAAACTGTAAATAGCTAGTCAGGGAGGAACTCAAGGCTACATTGATCCGTGTTGTATCCGTGCGTCTACGTCTGATTTGAATTCTTTCTCGCTGACGAGTGTCCGTTTGTTGGACAGGGCTGATGACGCGTCCGTCTGCAGCAGATCTTTGGACAGAAAAGGTCCGTCACCGTTTGTTGTTTTCCGCAAACGCATGATTACGCCAGGTTGTAATCTAACCAACGGACAGGGGCCCTCATCCTAAAGAGTTGCGGCCCGTCTATAAACCCAGGCAAGGGGAAAGAAGATTGGATTCTAAGGGACATGCGTTCTGAATTAAAAAAAAAACACAAAAATGTTTGAATATTTTAGCAACTATTTTCCTAGTGTTAGGGAATCACACAGCCACAGAACGAGATCTAGCTTAGCAAACCTGCATCCTCCAAGGTGTAAAACAAAGATGGGACAGTGGCGTTATTTTTTTTCCTAGCCGCATTTCTCGGAGACGCTCTCTGATTGGCCACTGACTGACGCTCTCTGATTGGCCACTGACATGTTTGCCCAATCGCGTGACGAGCTGTGTCTTTGCCCATTTCCGCGTCGAACAGCCTGCAAACTACCTGGCGTTCTATCGCCATGCTCCAAGACAAACTCTAACCTTAACCAACTTCGAAAGAGTGCCTAAGCTTAACCAGTGTAGAAACAGGTGTCGGCCAATCAGAGAGCGTCTCCGAGAAATGCGGCTAGGAAAAAAAATAACGCGGGACAGTGCTCATTGGCTCACACAGGAGCACAGGCGTGGCATGACATGGGTTGCCTTTGACCACCAAACGGGGCTTGAACCTGTATAGTTTCAAGGTGAACGCTAGGAAATGGCTCCTAGAAAATGTCCCGGAGTAACTCAGGAGGCTTCCTGTTTTAGTGGAGGAGATCTGTACACATCTTATTAATAATGTTGTATTTTACTTTTGAATTGTATTTTTAGCAATATACTGTAGGCCGATGATAATATGTGTAATACATGTTTATGGAAATACTAGGGCTGACCCCTATTAGTCGATTAGTAATTTTTTTTTTAAATATATATAATTTTTTATTTTTTTATTATTCTTTCCAAAAGAAAAGAGGCATAGAAGTGTGGCTAACTCTAATGGCACGCATACCAGAGGCTAACTGCCTACGAAAACAGGCACAGAGGCACTGAAAGAGGATTTCACCCGTCTAATGAACACACTAGACTAGACAAATATCAAGATGTATCCATCAGTGGACCAATTGCATGCTTTTGCAGAGGACAAGAAGCCTTCAGTCGACTCCTTCAGACATTAAGCACCCCCCACAGCCCAAATGGAATGATTAAATTATTATTATTTTTTATAAAAAAAAATATATAAAAAATATATATATATATATTTTTTAGTCTACCAATAGTCGACTAACGGAAAATTTTGGCCATTCATAGTCAACCATCCAAATCCTTAGTCGGGGACAGCCCTGGTAAATACTATGTGCTGCTGAGACCAAGGACCACAATGGAAATAAGTGACTTTATTGTGCTATCCTTGATAATTTTAGGATGCATGACTTGTTAACATGTTTTGTACAATGACCCCAAACCAATGGTCTAAGTCTATCGGCTGCCGTTCAATACAAGTACAGACCTCCGCATCGGCCGACGCGGGAACCTCGGGACTAAAGAGCAGTTATCAAGTAAAGAGTCGTCGTCGTCGGTTGGTATCAGCATGTCTCTGGTCAACACTACAATCCAGGTGACGACAGACCCTAACCCCCCTCTCACCCCCCCAGATGTTAAAAATAGTTAAAACAATGGGTCAGCGAGTGCAAACCAACCCATTTACTTAACCTATGACCCTTCTATATGAAACGAATGGTCTGGGGGGCGCCACAGATTACCGCTTTCTCTACCTCAGGCCGTAGTAGGGGATTAGCGTCATTAGCACATAGCCGTTAGCATTAGCGCTAGCCCACCGGCGTTGACGTGCGTCACTCGTAAAAACTGCGCTGAGCCCCCTGTGAATATAGTCGGAGCATTGTTTGTGAGAACTGAATGAACGACACGACACACGCCGTTGGCAACGGGAATCAGAAGGCAGGATATTGGAGGTGGAGAGTTAATTCATATTTAAGTGGAGTTTCCTCGCGCTACGACGTAAAAAAGAGAGGGGGAGGGGGGAGGTTTTGGAAAAGGATTGGAGCACATCACCCTTTCTCAACGCTGTCCAGAGGAGACTGTTATCGGGGTTGAGAGAGGGCGGCGGTGTGCTTCCACTCTGAAGTACACTGGAGTGACACAGAGAGACCACACCAGGCTGATGATAGCGGTCGTTTTGGCTGCGCTGAGTAACGGCACGTTCTATTACCGAGACGGTTCCTGACGTTAAACGCTCAGATTTTAGCATCACCTAAGACAGCCACTCCAGGACATGGGGAAGGCTACTGTACGTTCACACACTGCAAGCAACCGTGGGCCAAATATGATTTGTGACTCAGATCTGAGTCTTTCACGACAGTGTGAACAGCACAAATCACATGATGGAATATGATCTTTTCAATTCTGATTGGGGTCACTTTCACATGTGGTCCTAAATCAGATACAGGTCTGATCTTTTGCAATGTGCCCTCAGTCTGAACGACTTTCATGTGACTCTTTTACGCCACTCTAGATCGACATTTGTAAAAAAAGAAAAAATGTACGTCCATCTTCTTTATTGTTCATTTGCGCATGCGGGTCAGTTCAGGAGCGTGACCAGTTCACACTGGAATCTGATATTGGGCCACATTTAAAAAATAATGTGAACAGCCTAACAAAAAAAAAAACAGATCTGAGCAATAAATCAGAATTGAGCACCAAGGCTTGCAGTGTGAACGTAATAATAATAATAATAATAATTCATTACATTTATATATCGCTTTTCTAGATACTCAAAGCGCTCCCCACAATGTAGGGTGGCCAGGAATGGCGGTAGGAATTCAAGCCTACTCTTTGCGATAGGCTTCCTGGGTTCTTTAACGACCGAGATTCAGTCAGGACCTCGGTTTACCATCAGAACCAGAACGTATCCTTATCGCTATATGTATCCAGTGTTAGCCAGTGCAGCTGGGTGTTCAGTGCCTCATCCCTGGCCTCCTTTATCAGGGGTTAAGTACTTTGGAATGTGCTCTCTAAGAATTCTGTGCAGGGATTCTAGAACTCCAGAGAGCTTTTCGGAAACACCAGTGCAGGCCATTGCTTACGTTTACATCACTGGTAGGAAGTTCGGTTCCCAAAACTCTCAAAGATGGAGCTGCAATTAACACGACACAAGGATTCAATGTCCCAGGTGACATCACCGGTGGCCATGTTCAAACTCAATGACTCTCAGTGACTGACTGTCAAACTCAATCAATGCGTGCAAAACTGTTTAGAGTTTTTGGACGTGTGTATAGAGATTATGTGCTTTTGGTGTTTTTTTTCCTATTGCTAGGTTTTTTGTGAGTTTTTCCTTACCTTTGCTGCGGTATGTCTGGGAGTATTGCATTTATTTAGGATTTTATGTTGGGTTTTTGTTCTTGATTTATTGTGATGTTTCTTCTTGACTTGTTTAAAGAAGACTTGTCCAAGACTTGATTTGATCCCATAGACTCTGCATTAGTTTGTGGCCAACTAGTTACATTCAGTCAGCTTGACCCCATTGACTCTGCATTAGTTTGTGGCCAACTAGTTACATTCAGTCAGCTTGACCCCATAGCCTCTGCATTGTTTGTGGCCAACTAGTTACATTCAGTCAGCTTGACCCCATTGACTCTGCATTAGTTTGTGGCCAACTAGTTACATTCAGTCAGCTTGACCCCATTGACTCTGCATTCGTTTGTGGCCAACTAGTTACATTCAGTCAGCTTGACCCCATAGACTCTGCATTAGTTTGTGGCCAACTAGTTACATTCAGTCAGCTTGACCCCATTGACTCTGCATTAGTTTGTGGCCAACTAGTTGCATCCAGTCAGCTTGACCCCATTGACTCTGCATTCGTTTGTGGCCAACTAGCCAGAGCTTAGTATGATTGAGGACGGCATGGGTCTTTTAGGGGTGGGAATCACCAGAGGCCCCACAATACGATATTATCACGATATTTTAATATCTGTAATAAAAATATATATACATGATCTGTTTTATCTAATAAGATAACGTTTTCAGTCTGTTCACCTAAGTTGCTGTATCGACTTTTCCCCCTTCTAGTTTGTGGCCGACTAGCTGGAGCTCGTATGGGGAACAACATGGACTGAGCTGAAGCACTCTAACCACTGGAGACAGAGCCATCATCGTACCGACACTACTATGTAAGGAAACAGAGGCCAGGGTTCCAGACATCACAACCATCCCTTTAACCTCTGACATGTCGCTGAGGAGACACCTCCTCTTCCTCCTCCCCCCCCACCTCCCCCCTCCTCTTCCTCCTCCTCCTCCCTCCACCCCCTCCCTCCTCCTCCTCCCCTTCCTCCTCCACCTCCTCCTCTTCCTCCTCCCCCACCTCCTCCTCCTCTTCCTCCTCCCCCTCCTCCTCCTCCTCCACCCCCTCCTCCTACACCTCACCCCCCTCCTCCTCCTCCTCCCCTACCTCCACCTCCTCCCCCTCCTCTTCCACCTCCCCCCTCCTCCTCCTCTTCCTCATCCACCTCCCCCCTCCTCATCTTCCTCCTCCACCTCCTCCCCCCCCCCCCTCTTCCTCCTCCACCTCCCCTACCTCCTCCTCTTCCCCTCCCCCTCCTCCTCCACCTCCTCCTCCCCCCCTCCTCCTCTACCTCCTCCTCCTCTTCCTCCTCCACCTCCCCCCTCCTCCCCCTCCTCCTCCTCCCCCCTCCCCCTCCTCCCTCCTCACCTTCCAGAAGAGGATACTGCAGTGCCTGCAGAAGTGCAGCGTGTCTCCGTACTGCTCCCTCTTGGGGTAGTACTTCTGTAACGTGAAGTACAGCAGCTTCCAGTCCACATGGCCCCGCTCACAGATCAGATGCCTGCAGAACTGCAAACACACGCACACGCACACGCACACACACACATACAGAGTTTGAGACAAGGAACACACAGGGGAAAGTAAACAAGAGTTACCCAGAAGGGTAGTTAAAGAGATATGTTAAACATCAAGCCCCATTTCACATTCTCACCAACCCCTCTGAGACTCTGTGGTATGCATGTGTGTTTATGTGTGTGCGTGTTAATTAATGTGTGTTTGTGGGTGAGAGAGACGGCTCTGTGGTGTAACGTGTGTCGACGCTGCTCTCTAGTGGTCGCTCTGTGTACTACAGTGCAGCGCTCCACTACTACACCTGGCTTTCACTGGAAATGCTGAAGTAGTATTATAACTTTAAAGGAAAACGCCAACATTTTGGGAAATGAGCTTATTTGCCATCTTCCCTGGAGTTAGACAAGAAGATACATAGCCTTTTTTGTCTCTGTGCATGCATTAGGCTTAGGGAACAGCCGCTCCGTTAGCGTAGCTTAGCTTCATCACTGGAAGTGGGTCAGACCTGTACCCTGACGTTCCCTACAGTGCCCTACAGTCACGAAATACACTCCAAATACAACTCCAAAACATTCCTGTAAACATGTTGTGACCTGTGTATTTACCACGTGGAGAAATAAAAAATAATTGAATTCGACAATTACGTTTTCTAAGCAAATATACTCTGAACAATCTTTTGCCGAACCACTCCTCTCGGGGCGCAGTCAGTGATTTCACGCAACGCAGTGATACTTACTAACGTGACGCCATGTTTGTTTACATTCTCATTTCATTCAAAGGATCCGAACCGATTGAAGTTTATGGATACCATGACACTTAAAATCCTCTTACCTTGACGATTAAAAGCCTCCCCAATTTAGAAAACAGTATTCCCATGGCTGGTGTTGATATGCTGCTACTGTAGCTAACGAAAACCAACAACTGGAAACTCAAGCAGATAACGAGGGTAATAACTTCCGGTCGGGGGGTTCCAAAATAAAAGAGCGACGTCTATAGCAGCGGAAATACGTTTATTTTGTACATTATCTAACGTTAACACGAACCTAAACTAACTTTGGGTTAGTTGTAACGTCAGGGTACAGGTCTGACCCACTTCCAGTGATGAAGCTAAGCTACGCTAACGGAGCGGCTGTTCCCTAAGCCTAATGCATGCACAGAGAAGAAAAAGGTATGTATCTTCTTGTCTAACTCCAGGGAAAATGGCAAATAAGCTAATTTCCCAAAATGTTGGCGTTTTCCTTTAAGTGTTACAAATCCTTACAAACCCAGGTTCTAGTAAATCACATTAAATCATAGATTACGATGATCAGTGATTAAAAACGTATCCCCAATACTATTATATTATATATATATATCTCATAATATGTCTCTCTCTGTTATACATAATGTACATTACAATGCACTGTTCCTTTACTGCACTCTGGTTAGACGCCAACTACATTTCACTGTACTCTGTACGTGTACCCTGTGCAATGACAATAAAGTTGTATCTAATCTAATATATATATATAATATATATACTGTATATATATTTCATTTCATTTCAACCTTTATTTAAAATCGTAAATTTCCCTCATTTACAGAAACGACGATTGTACAGTACATAATAAAAACAATATTCACAGAAATTTAAACACCAGAGTAAAACATTTAAAACGTTTCAAAATAATTTAAAAATATCAACTAAAACAGTTACAGGTAGTCACACAGTGGTCAGAAATCATACGTTTAAACATTCCAAGGGAAGGGAGAACCTCCAATTTCAGCGTGAGTTGAAGGACATTCCATGAGTTAGAGCAGGGGTGTCAAACTCATTTTCACAGAGGGCCACATCAGCATTATGGTTGCACTCAAAGGGCCAAAGACCGTATAAATGTTAATGTAATGTAAAATAAATGTAGCTACTCATTTACATATTGTTAAACATGTTGTTTCTGTATTTATTACTTATTCAAGTTATACATATTGCATACGCATTTGCATAGATGTAAAAATATATGTTAGCTTATGTTATTTTAACAAATAATTTTAGTTTATCAGAACCCCATATTACTCCATTAATCAATGATCAAACCATTCAAGTAAATAACAAAGAAGAAGATAATCAAATACAAGCTATGACATTAAGTTTGTTCAAAACCTTTTTGTCACAGTCAAGAGGGGCAGAACTAACAACTGAGCTGCAAAGAACAGGTGGGACAGATGTAGCAGATGTTACAAAAACAAATGGCTGCACACAACCTTGCAGAGGCCATACATCCAACTAATGGAAGATAGTTTAATTAACTTTAATTAACAGATTGCAGAATGGGTACAGTACAGTACAGCTTGTTTGTTAAGGGGATGCAGACCAGAGAAAGACTTTCGACTTGTTTACATCAGGGTCCACCATTTTCAATTCGTAATGAAATTGCTATTATGTGTCTGCATGAACACACAACTGTAACTGTACTCAAAAATAACAAAATAAGGGTTGTCTCAGTTCACAACTATATTGGTCAAGTTTTGGGTGGGACTTGTTTGCGTCCCTACAGCTTCTTATTCAATTGAGCAAGATGCTCGGTTATGTCACACAGCCAGTTTGCATCTGACAGTTCAGACAATATTTCTTCAACCCTTTGTTACCTATTCCGCCTGGATCTTTTTTGTATTTTGGACTGTAAAATTGTCAAAGAATGTCTGAGGAGTGAGGAGTAAGTGCTTTTGGCTTTTTTCCTTTGTTACTTCATCAATACCTCAGATGTTCAACATACATGTATGTGTAAGAATGTGTAATAACTAAGGCTGTCAAAGTTAAAGCTTTATTAACGCATTAACCCACAATTATTTTAACGCCGCTATTTTTTAACCCAAGATTAATGTTTAAAAAAAAAAAAAAAAAAAAAATTTTTTTTTTTTTTACCAGAGCTCTTGGGGTTTTACCAGAGCTCTTGGGGGGCCACATCAAATGACGTGGCGGGCCACATTTGGCCCGCGGGCCATGAGTTTGACACCTATGAGTTAGAGGCATCAAAGGAAAAGGCTGACTTCCCTAGATCAGAACAAACTTGAGGAACCCTAAGAACCATCCAGTCATTCGATCGAGTTGAATAGGTTCCAATATTCCAATCTAACAGCGAGGAGATATAAACAGGTTGTTTACCAATAAGGGCTTTAAAAATAAATAAATACCAGTGTTTGTTGCGCCTTTCTGCAAGAGAAGGCCAACCCACCCTATCATACAGGACACAATGGTGAGTATCATATCTGTCACCAGTTATAAATCTGAGAGCTGAGTGATATGCAGAATAGAGCTGCAACGATTAGTCGACATAATCGACGATGTCGATTATAAAAAATCGTCGACGAGAAATTGTTGCGTCGATTAGTCATTAAAAAAAAAAAAAAATTGATTTATTTTTTAATTTTTTTTTGCACTACCTATCTTTGTGAGAGTGGCTTCTCAGGGTTCCAGACAACATCATAACATGATGATCCCATAGCAAATTTTGGACATTGAAAACATTGTTCCCCTGCAGGAGATGATGATCAGACTAGACACACAATACATTACACACGCACTCCTCTCACTCACACACAGCGATCAGAGTAAGACACACACATACACACTCCTCTCACTCACACACAGCGATCAGAGTAAGACACACACACATACACACTCCTCTCACTCACACACAGCGATCAGAGTAAGACACACACACATTCACACTCCTCTCTCTCACACACAGCGATCAGAGTAAGACACACACACATTCACACTCCTCTCACTCACACACAGCGATCAGAGTAAGACACACACACATACACAAATTACACAGTACACACCTCTCACTCACACAGCGATCAGAGTAAGACACACACACAAATTACACAGTACACACACTCCTCTCACTCACACAGCGATCAGAGTAAGACACACACACATACACACACACGGACTCCTCTCACACACAGCAAACAAAAGTTATTTAAAGTACACTTCCACTTTAATTTGTATTATTTAATTTATTTATCTTGTTATGAGTGATTGCTGTATTGTTCTTCAAATACATTTTCATTTAAAGTGGCTTAAAGATCCAAATTCAAATGTTTCATGAGTCATTATTTTAATTTGCTATGGGATCATCATGTTATGATGTTGTTGTTTGGTCCTGACAAGAGTCTCAAAGTCTGGGGTGATGGTAGACAAGCAACTCTGAGGTCATGCTCAATGTCCAATCTGTTCCTCTGCTCTGTCTTCAGCTGGACCAGAGCTGAGAAGCCACTTTCACAAAGATAGGTAATTTAAAAAAAAAATTAAAATAAAAAATTGTGTTGTTGTTGTTGTTGTTGTTTACATTGGTTTTCGATTAGTCGACTAATCGAAAAAATAATCGGCAGATTAGTCGACTACCAAATTAGTCATTAGTTGCAGCCCTAATGCAGAATCCAGAGGTTTAAGAGTTGATGCCGCAGCATGCCTATAAATTGCATCACCATAGTCCAAAACTGATAAGAAGACTGATTCCACAATTCTTTTTCTACTAAATAGAGGACAATTTGATCTGTTTCTGTACAGGAAACCAATTTTCTGTCGCAGTTTAGAGGCAAGAAGATATATATATAGAGAGAGAGGGAAAAAGAGAGAGTACTTGTACTTGTGCAATGACAATACAGTTTAATCTAATATATATATATATAGAGAGAGAGAGAGAAAGAGAGAGGGAAAGAGAGAGAGAGGGAAAGAGAGATAGAGAGAGAGAAAGAGAGAGAGAGGGAAAGAGAGAGAGAGGGAAAGAGAGAGAGGGAAAGAGAGAGATAGAGAGAGGGAAAGAGAGAGAGAGAGAGAGAGAGGGAAAGAGAGAGAGAGAGAGAGAGAGAGAGAGAGAGAGAGAGAGAGAGAGAGAGAGAGAGAGAGAGAGAGAGAGAAAGAGAGAGAGAGAGCACCAGTCAGCAGTAGCCAGAGCGAGGACAACACAGCCGTCATATCCTATGAGGAGTTGGGGTTTGACACATGCAGTTAAAACCAGCCCACATTGCTCATTGGATTTGGCAGCGCAACACTCCATCAATGCTGTTATGCAGTTTCTTTGAGTAAGTGTTGTACCTTATTCTACCACTAGGTGGCTCAGCCTCCACTATATCAGCCTTGAGCTCTACACAACTGTTCAGTTTTTATGTTCCTAATAAAGATGTCTTCTGTCTTCTTTTCACATCGTTTCCCCCAGGGTTATCTCATCAGTCTCACCCTATTGGTCCCTGGGTCTCATCAGTGTCACCCTATTGGTCCCGTGTTTTATCAGTCTCACCCTATTGGTCCCTGGGTCTCATCAGTCTCATCCTATTGGTCCCTGGGTCTCATCAGTGTCATCCTATTGGTCCCTGGGTCTTATCAGTGTCATCCTATTGGTCCCTGGGTCTTATCAGTGTCATCCTATTGGTCCCTGGGTCTTATCAGCCTCACCCTATTGGTTCCCGGGTCTCTCACCTGTTTCTCTGAGAAGTGAAACTGGCAAAGCTTCTTCCACAGCTGCCGGTCCTCGCTGAGCATGTGCAGAGTGGGCGTGGCCTGTCCCAGGTTGATGATGTCACAGGCGTCTGAGAACTTGTAGAGGATGTTGTTCTGCATGTGGAGAGGCAGGTCGCTGAGCGTCATCCCATTGGACAGTTGCTGAGGAGAGAGCCACCAATAAGAACACTGCAACTAGACATAACAACCAATAAGAACACTGCAACTAGACAGAGCAACCAATAAGAACACTGCAACTAGACAGAACCACCAATAAGAACACTGCAACTTAGGGCTGGGCGATAAAACGATAACGATAACTATCGCGATAAATAATTTCCTCGAAATAAACATGAAACGTTGTCGCAAAGTTTCGATATATCGATTTTCCTTTTTTATATCGAGCTTGGATATGAGCACACGCACTAACAACCAATCAGTGAAGGAGATGGCCGACAGCGGAAGGAGAGTCCACGCTGCAGGTAGGACTCAAGTAGTAAACAAGGCTGGCTAGGATAATTAGCTTGCACCGCGCTATTTTATAGTTTACGTGCCGAGTGGGTGTGTGGCGTGAATTCTGAGGCCACGGTTATAGTAGTGTGGGGTATACGGTGGACGTCGTTGCAATGTATTGGGGCGGAACAGAGTATTTTAGGGTCATATTTAGTACATTGTCATGGGATACACGGCTTGCTCTGGCTAACTGCTAACGTGCGCGGACTGATGACGACATCAACTCGAGACATTCGCAGCAGCAAAATAGCCCGTCCATTGGCGCCGGGCATAAGAAGTTAATTAAACTTGACAGACATTATATCGACGATAATTATCGATATCGAGTTATATGAAAATTATTTTATAATTTTATCGCAATAACATTTCTGGCCATATCGCCCAGCCCTACTGCAACTAGACAGAACAACCAATAAGAACACTGACACTAGACATAACAACCAATAAGAACACTGAAGCTAGACAGAACAACCAATAAGAACACTGCAACTAGACAATAGACAAAGCAACCAATAAGAACACTGCAACTAGACAGAACAACCAATAAGAACACTGAAGCTAGACAGAACAACCAATAAGAACACTGAAGCTAGACAGAACAACCAATAAGAACACTGCAACTAGACAATAGACATAGCAACCAATAAGAACACTGCAACTAGACAGAGCAACCAATAAGAACACTGAAGCTAGACATAGCAACCAATAAGAACACTGCAACTAGACAGAGCAACCAATAAGAACACTGCAACTAGACATAGCAACCAATAAGAACACTGCAACTAGACAGAGCAACCAATAAGAACACTGCAACTAGACAGAGCAACCAATAAGAACACTGCAACTAGAGAGAGCAACCAATAAGAACACTGAAGCTAGAGAGAACAACCAATAAGAACACTGCAACTAGACAGAGCAACCAATAAGAACACTGAAACTAGACAGAGAAACCAATAAGAACACTGCAACTAGACAGAGCAACCAATAAGAACACTGCAACTAGACAATAGACATAGCAACCAATAAGAACACTGCAACTAGACAGAGCAACCAATAAGAACACTGTAACTAATCCGAACAACCAATAAGAACACTGCAACTAATCCGAACAACCAATAAGAACACTGAAGCTAGACAGAGCAACCAATAAGAACACTAAGAAACACACACACACACACCAGGACACTCTTGTAAAAGAGATTTTTTCATCTCAATGAGACTTTTTCCTGGTTAAATAAAGGTTAATAAAAGAAAAAAATGTCACACACATTGATGAGCACTGTCCCTGCTTGAGTTTGCAGTTGTCAAGAAACACACAGACACACACACACACACACACACACACACACACACACACACACACACACCGTGGGCATCTGCAGGTTGCCGAGCTGCTGCTGCCAGCGCAGGGTGGTCTCCAGCCGGCAGACCCAGACGCTGACGTTGCCCACCAGGACGGACTTGCCCATGCCCTTGGTGAGGACGCACAGCGTGGAGCTCAGGTCCTGCAGCAGCTCCTTGATGAGGCGCGGGTTCTGGTGGTCGTCGAGGACTGCAGTAGCCACGGCAACGGCGGAACACACGGTTACACACACGGGGGGGGGGGGGGGGGGGGGTGATGAGACATGTGAGACGGAGCACGTTTATATATATTCTACAGAACACGCGTGTCATGGAGCGCCGCTCGTGCTTAGTGTCGATATGATTGATTGATTGATTGATTGAAATGTTATTAACAGATTGCAGAATGGGTACAGTTAGGGCTGTCTTAAATACTTCGTTCGATGGGCATGGGATTCGAATATGAAAATAAAATTCGATTATGTAAAAAAGAATTATGATTTTTTTTTGTGCAAAATCAGCTCTGCCTCTCTTTGTTAATTACAACAAGCAATGCTGTTTGTTATTTAAGATGAGGTCGGACTCGGCACTGACAGATTTGTGTTCATTGTGCTGCTTTTATATAAAGCCTCAAATGACGGCTTACAATATTTCATGGAAGCAAAGTGTTTAGTTTGTCTAAGATTTTAAAAGGTTTAAACTTTACAGCACTGACAAAGTTGAACAAAGTGCTGTACAAGTCCCACAACATTAAAAAAAAAATAATAAAAAAAATTATAATAATAAAATAAATGTAAATTAAAATCGAATCTCGGCCCCGAAGCTTCGAATTCCAAAAAAAATAACCGAAGGTCAGCCCTAGGTACAGTACAGTACGGCTCAATACACACAATTGTTAAGGGGATGCAGACCAGAGAAAGATCTTCGTCTTGTTTACATCAGGGTCCCCCATTTTCAATTCATAGTGACATTTATGACATACACGACATACAGATATAATAATCTAATCTAATCATCTAATCTAATCATGACATTTATGACATACAGACATACAGATATGGCATGCAAGCGATGGGAATTACTGTGGGAAGAAGGATATGTTTTGGATCCAAACTCATTTGAAAAGAAAGAACGAAACCAGAAAAAAACAACTAAAGCCGAACATGGGGATGGATTAAAAAAAGAAAACGAGGAGAGAAAAAAAAAGAAAACTATTTTCCACTACAAATAACGCTCGACCACAATTAGAAGAGAGCGTTTTGTGAAGAATGTGTGTGAGGGCATATATTACCGAAGGGGCCAAGCTTAAAGGGAAAAGCTCAAGCTTAAAGGGAAATTCCACCGCTAAAGCAACGTTAAACTCAGCATAAGTGATTCATTCTCTCCAAGTTGCCAAAAGCCATCTCAGAAACATCTGAGCAGAGATGATTGTAGATCATTTGGTAGATGATACATCATGATGACACATAACTCTGGCCTGCTCATAACTCAGCTCTCTCTATCATCTCTCTCTCTCTCTCTCTCTCTCTCTCTCTCAATCCTATCTCTCTCTCTCAATCATCTCTCTCTCTCCCTCAATAAGCTCTCTTTCTCTCCCTCAATAAACTCTCTCTCTCTCCCTCAATAAGCTCTCTTTCTCTCCCTCAATAAGCTCTCTTTCTCTCCCTCAATAAACTCTCTCTCTCTCCCTCAATAAGCTCTCTTTCTCTCCCTAAATAAGCTCTCTTTCTCTCCCTCAATAAGCTCTCTTTCTCTCCCTCAATAAGCTCTCTTTCTCTCTCTCAATCAGCTCTCTTCCCCCCCCCTCCCCCCTCTCTCTCTAGGTAACAGAGTGAATGCTCAGCCCCTCCCCTTCCTGTGTGTGTTTGGTAGTCGTGACAACCTGTGACTGGTGTTGTCTGAGGCCCCGCCCTCTTCTGCCTCAGTGTGGTCCTTTTGTAAATCCAGAAGCTGTGTTGTGGTTTAGGGCTTATATCTCTGGCCTGACGCTCGCTAGCTGTGAGCTCATCTTTACTCTGCAGCAAAGCAACGTTTCCCAAGATTTCCCATTTAACCCTTTCAGGTGTGAGTTTTCTTAGAATTCCTCCAGTCTACACTGCCCTGCAGAAGCTAAGCGCAGTAACTATTGTTATACATGGAATTGAACTTCTCAATATCGCCATCTTGCTCTTGTTTTAGAGAAAAGGGGTATAAAGAATCAACTTTAAAGCCATTTTCTCAGTTTCACTGTTTGTGTAGGTAGCTCTCAATAGCCAGTAGCCATTAACCCCTTAAAGGGGAACTCCAACATTTTGGGAAATTAGCTTATTTAACATCTTCCCTGGAGTTAGACAAGAAGATACATACCTTTTTTGTCTCTGTGCGTGCATTTTAGCTTTGGGAATAGACGCTCCGTTAGCATAGCTTAGCTTCATCACTGGAAGTGGGGGAGGGTTAGAGCCTTACAGTGCCTTACAGTGTATTGCAAGGTCTGACATTGACCAAACTTGATATGCATGACCTTGGTGGGCTCTAGGTCAACTCCTGAAAAGGGGGTCAATGTCAGACTTTGCAATCAAAAGTTAGGGGGCTAATAACCCTTGCCATAATTTCAGTGCGCCCCTAACTTTTGATTGCAAGGTCTGACATTGACCCCCTTTTCAGGAGTTGACCTAGAGCCCACCAATGTCATGCATATCAAGTTTGGTCAATGTCAGACCTTGCAATACACTGTAAGGCACTGTAAGGCTCTAACCCTCCCCCACTTCCAGTGATGAAGCTAAGCTATGCTAACGGAGCGTCTATTCCCAAAGCTAAAATGCACGCACAGAGACAAAAAAGGTATGTATCTTCTTGTCTAACTCCAGGGAAGATGTTAAATAAGCTAATTTCCCAAAATGTTGGAGTTCCCCTTTAAGCCCGAGCCATATTTTCAGAAAATGTGCCTAAAAGTACATACCCAAGTAAATGGAAGATTGCTCCACTTCTACAAGGTCCATTTGCATGTTCTTGGTATCTAGAGACATCTATGGATCTCAGGGAATGTATTCCCAGTGTCAGAAATATTGAGTCTGTTACTAAAATCAGAAGTTTTACTGTGAGTACAGTTACCTTTGTATAATGTCCATAGCTCCGCCATTTTTCAACAGATTGAGACAGGTTTTTTGTAGACGCTCACAGAACGGTAAATAAACAATATCCATTGTATGTTATGGCAATAACTTCTGTTGCCGGCAGCTGGTGTGAGCTGAGTAGTGTAGTTTTATGAAATTCCGACGTCCATCGAAAGCCCTGGGTCTCCTCTTTCTTAGGACTACAACAATGTCACGAGTGCTTCTTCTTCTCGTGTCTAAATCGTCCGTTTTCCGGTGAAATGCGCAGAGATTTTTATAAGCTCATATTTAGCTAATAACACTTAAAATCACTGGTAAACAAACATAGTTGTAACGTCCCACCGGTTCATGGACTGTTCTCCCCTGCTCTACCTCTCCCCATCCCTGTATGTTTGTTCCTTGTATTTCTGTCCCTTTTCTCTCTCTTGCTCTCTCGCTCTCTTTCTCTTCATGTCCCCCTGTTAGTCTAGTGTTACTCTTCTTGCCTTGTCTTAGGTTATATGTTATATGTCTTAGTCTTTGTAGTTACTGTCGGTTATTAGGTTCTCAGTTTAGTGTCTGTAGTATGCTTGTTTTGTCTCAGTGTCTGGTGTCTGTCTTGTCTTCCATAGTTGTAGTTCCTTGTGTTGTTTCTTGTAGTTCTTGGTCAGTCTGTTTCCCCTCCCGGGTGTCTCCAGTTGTAATCATCCCAGGTGTTTCTCGTTTGTCATTTGTTCCTGTGTATTTCAGTTCCTTGTTTCCTGTGTCGGTTCATTGTCTCTACTACTCTGTCTAATGTTGCTCGTTCCTTGTTTCAAGTTCCATGTTGTCAAGTAAGTGTTCCCCATGTTAGTACTTAGAGTTTGTGTTTGTGTTTACTTTTTCCCCTCTTCCAGTTGCCACTGAGAGGTTTTGTTTTGTTAGTTTTTAGTTCCTTGTTCTGTTTATTAGTCTTGTGTCATTAAAACCCTTGGACTTGCTGCCGTCTCCGGATCCTACGCACACGCCACCACCACGGACAGTAGTGCTGGAAATATACACTTTGACTGCTGTTTTGATAGGGTTAGGGTCTTTACTCTTGGCTACATTTGAAAAAGAAACGCAACATTACTTAATACGGACTGTATCTATTTATCACGTGAAATAAATCTCGTACCGGGGCAGATCGGGCTTAAGAGGTTACGGTTGTCATCGATAGAATGTTCAGTTCTGAAAATTCTAAATCCCGTGTGTGACATCGTACACCTGGAAGGGTTAACACTGAAGCCAACTCATTGAAGTGTTCCTGTTTGAAACCACAGCCGAGATCTGCTTCCTCCTTTGATCCGCCCGGCAACACAAACCCTATAATAATAATGATTGGTTTTGTGGCCAGGCACTCGCTCCAATAGGAACATGCCAGGTTCTTGATGTGCAGACACTGAACGGTACCAACAAACTCAACATCTGGCAGTCTGGCGGCCGCTTGGAGCCGATCACTTTGGGTTTGGGGCATCGGGAGACGGGAGTTAAATGTAACTTTCACCAACATGGGAAGGGCTTAAAGCTAAGTCTGCATTTGGGGTTAGACACACAGTCTCTGACATCAGGGAGGGTGCTGTCGCTAGCAATAAACGTTGCTTGCCGTCTATCGTGAACTCTGCCCACTAAGTACAAGTCTCTCTCTGTCTCTCTCTCTGTCTCTCTCCCTGTCTCTCTCTTTCTCTGTCTCTCTCTCTTTCTGTCTCTCTCTGTCTCTCTCTCTGTCTCTGTCTCTCTCTGTCTCTCTCTGTCTCTCTCTCTGTCTCTCTTTCTGTCTCTCTCTCTCTCTCTTTCTGTCTCTCTCGCCTCAAAATAACATAATATAATATAGGGTTAACAGTTGCCTCACCCTTCCGTACAATCTTCTCCAGAACATTGAAGTAGTTCTTCTGGGCCGCCCCACTCAGAGATGGCAGCTGGGACCTGGCTATTAACTGGAGGAGCTGGGGGGGGAGAGAGAGAGAGAGAGGGGGGGGGGGGGGGGGGGGAGAGATAGGGGGGATGAGAGGGGGGGAGAGAGAGAGAGAGAGATAGGGGGGGAGGAGATGGGGGGAGAGAGAGAGAGAGAGACAGAAAAAGACGAGAGCGAGGAAGAGAGGGAGAGACAGAGAGAGACAGAGAGAGAGAGGAAGAGAGGGAGATACAGAGACAGACAGAGAGAGCGAGGAAGAGAGGGAAAGAGAGAGAGAGACAGATACAGAGAGAGAGACAGAGACAAACCGAGAGAGCAAGGAAGAGAGGGAGAGACAGAGACAGAGAGAGAGAGGAAGAGAGGGAGATACAGAGACAGACAGAGAGAGCGAGGAAGAGAGGGAAAGAGAGAGAGCGAGAGACAGAGAGGGAGAGACAGAGAGAGAGAGAGAGAGAGACAGAGGCAGACAGAGAGAGAGGAAGAGAGGGAGAGAGAGACAGAGACAGACAGAGAGCAAGGAAGAGAGGGAGAGACAAAGAGAGAGGAATAGAGGGAGATACAGAGAGACAGAGACAGACAGAGAGAGTGAGGAAGAGTGGGAGAGACAGAGAGAAAGACAGAGAGAGACAGAGACAGACAGAGAGAGAGAGAGGAAGAGAGGGAGACAGACAGAGACAGAGAGAGAGAGGAAGAGGGGGGGAGACAGAGAGAAACTGACATCAATGGAATAATAAACGTTGTCTGATAGTGTCTGCCTGGGAGGTCTGTCCACTCAACACCTAAACCCCAACTCTCTTCTTCTACAAGAACACCTCTTCAAAAACATCTCCCTCCTCCAGAGTTATGACCATTATTAACTCACTCTCGCCACGTAGTTGAATCTCCTGATGTCTTGAATGGCACTGGAGAAATCGAGACGGTTGAAGGCTTCGCCCAGCGTGCAGTATCCGTGTCGCTGTGCGTACACACACACACACACACACACACGCACACGCACACACGCACACACACGCACACACACGCACACACGCACGCACACACAAGGACAGTTATTAACACACAATTATTGGATTAAAACAAACCCTGCTGTTGCCACCCACAGCCAGTCCATAAACCCTCAGATGAGACCTCGTTAAGAGCGTCTCGTGACGTCGTGGACACCGCTCACCTCTCTGGTGCTCTCCTTCTGCACGTAGATCCACTTCTCCCTGTAGACGACTGGAGCCACAACAAGAGAAGAAGAACACACCGTCACACCACAGGGGGGACATTCATTTGACCGCGGCTAACGACATGTTTGCTTGGACGCAGTTGCCAAATTTCGCACTTCAAATCACGCATGCTCGCTCGCTCCCCCCTGACTGAAGCCCTTCTGCCCGGACATTTCCCCTTAAACAAATATCTGTAATGTTCCTACCAAAGAGACCAAGAAAGAAGACAAATAAACAGTCATAGGATTGTGTCGACTCACTGCACGTCACGTCGGGTCAATTAACCCCTTAAAAGGAAAACTCCAACATTTTGGGAAATTAGCTTATTTGCCATCTACCCTGGAGTTGGACAAGAAGATACATACCTTTTTCTTCTCTGTGCATGCAGTAGGAGTAGGAAGACACGCACCGTTAGCCTAGCTTAGCGTCAGTCACTGGAAGTAGGTTCCTCCAGTAGCCTAGTTCCCAACGTCTTCCTACTCCTACTGCATGCACAGAGAAGAAAGAGGTATGCATCTTCTTGTCTAACTCCAGGGTAGATGGCAAATAAGCTAATTTCCCAAAATGTTGGAGTTTTCCTTTAAGCCCTAGCCATATTTTCAGAGAATCTGCCTAAAAGTACATACCCAAGTAAATGGAGGATTGCTCAACTCCTACAAGGACCATTTGCATGTCCTCGGTATCTAGGGACATCTATGGACCTCAGGGGATGTATTCCCAGTGTCAGAAATATGGTGTCTGTTGTTTTGTTTCTTTGTTGTTTCTTTGTTTTTGTTTCTTTGCTTTTGTTTCTTTTTTTTACATTAAATGAATTATTAATTATTATTATTATGCTTGAGTAAATTGTAACGAACCAAATATTTTTCTCTTCCATCTTTGATGGTGAGAAAAAATTTGTGCGATGCCAAAACTGGGTTCATCATCTTCCATAAATGAAGCAATTTAGCATGAAAACAAGGGTCCGAGAGGTGAAGCAAAGCGCCGTGCCCGAGAGCGACCACTAGGGGCAGAGTGGCTAACAGTGAGTGAGTGAGTGAGTGAGTGAGTGAGTGAGTGAGTGAGTGAGTGAGTGAGTGAGTGAGTGAGTGAGTGAGTGAGTGATGAGTAGCTGACTGAGTTAGTGATATTGACAGTCTTATGAGGTGCTTGAGACTAATCAAATAACAGTCTTAGTTGACTTAGGGGCTCATTCTCATCTAGTCAGACAGTTTGGCATCTCCCCGCAGGGTGGTGTGTTGGCGTGGAGGGGGTGTCGGTGTGACGTCACGCTGTGAGCTGCTCCCTGCTCCTCCGCTGTGATTGATTGGCCACCGCGGTGTGCGGAGGCGCTGCGTTACTGCAAAGGTTGTCTCTATTAACCTCTGCAGTAAAGGTCATGTTACATCTGCCTCAATGATGCCTGCCTGTACAGTATGTAGTGAATGTGAGACAATATAAGTGATTAAATATAAGGATTAGGAAATGCTCCTTTTCTTTTTTTTTTATTTTTTATTATTGATATTTTTTGCACAAATCTCTCCAATATTCAAAACATCTCTTTCCACATCATCATATGCAATTTCCAGGATTTGCCTTTTTCTTTTTTGTAAGAACATACAAAACATGTAAAGGACTCATACAAATACATTAACAACTGACATGGAAATAAAAAAAGACTTACGAAAAAAGAAACATACTATACTATACATTATGCGTATACATCCCTGATATATATACTTTGCATGTAGACCGAACTACCTTCGAGCAGGTATGTGCTGCATCCTCTATCGGGATGCCACCCTTCTCCATATTGCATGTGAGAGAAAGCGCCCCAGACACATGCAGTTGTGCATGATAACATGCATGCACGCATGTCTCCAACACATGTATGTGGGTACGTGTATCACGTAAGCATGTGTACATGCCTCATATGTGTGTGTGTGCATCTTCCTGGTATGTGACTGTACTCCTATCTCTTGTGTGTGTCTCGTATCCATGTGTGCCTCTGCCCCCTATGTGAGTGTATATCTCAGATGTGTATATATATGTGCGTCTCAGCTACGTATGTGTGTGTCTCCTATATACATGTGTATCCCCCATATGTGTCAGTGAAAGCCTATATTTCAACTATGTGTATATGTAGGTGTGTGTATGCCTATTTCCTATAAGTGAGTATGTGCATGTATGTGTGCCCCTGACGTGTATACCTTATCCTTGTGTATATGAGTGTGTGTAAACCTATTATGTACACATATGAATATGTGTATCCTACTGTAGATACCCTTTTCTATTATTATTAACCCTTTTTTATTATAATAAATGTTTATTATAATTGTTTTAATTAGGGATGCTCGATATTGGCGTTTTTACCGATACCGATATACCGATATTGTCCAACTCTTAATTTCCGATACCGGTATCAACCTATATCAACCGACACCGATATATGCAGGGTTTCCCCCAACAAAAAACAGAATAATTTCAGGTAATTAACATTACATATCTCTTGTCGTGTAATTAACACAACATTATGCATACTTTGACAATAAATAAAATAATAATTTGTTTGTACTTGCTTGCCTGTGTAAATAAAGGTTAAATAAATGTAAAAAAAAGAAAAAAATTATAATTTTTATTTTATTTTGAAAACCGATACAGATATTTTCCGATATCACATTTTTATGCCAATATCGGCCGATAATATCGGTAGGCCGATAATATCGGACATCCCTAGTTTTAATGTATGTATGTTTGTGTATGTCTGTAAGTATGTATGTATATGTGTGTGTATGTATATATATATATACAGTATATATATATTCTTAATTTTTTCTTCTCCTCTATCATCTCTATCTCGAGCCCAACGCAGCAACAACCCCCCATGCAGGGGGGGTAGAAGAAGAAGGAGAAAACCTGCGTCGTCTGATTAGATGCGAACGAGACCTACGACCTTAACGACCGATAAGTCGACCGATTGACTTAAGAGGAGGCGGAGAGACCTTTGACCTTTGACCCGGCTAAAGGAACACAGGGACACACACGTGCAGCAGAGCAGGGACACGACGTCACTCACACTGAGACCGGGTGTTGTTGTTGTACAGGTCCTTCTTCCTCTTCTTGGCGGCGACCTCACACACCTGTCCCACGAACACATTCTCCTTGTTGTCGTCGTCGCAGAGCCTGTTCAGAAACAACGACACGCAAGAGACGTGGAAGGAACGGGTTAATAACAGCATTCGATATGCGGGCCGGGCAGATCATTATTATGTTATTATATTATTATTATGTGTTACTTATTATGAAATAATTACAGATCAGTACGATTCAGAACAAGTCGCACACCAACAATGACTACTGTGCCGCTTCTTTGATGCTGCATATAATAATTAG
The DNA here is from genome assembly GCF_963971535.1 of Notolepis coatsorum. Classification (NCBI taxonomy): domain Eukaryota; kingdom Metazoa; phylum Chordata; class Actinopteri; order Aulopiformes; family Paralepididae; genus Notolepis; species Notolepis coatsorum. Next base: position 143,796,123 of record NC_140169.1, on the reverse strand, counting down.
TGATGCACCGATGTGAAAATTGTGGCCGATACCGATAACCGATATTAATATTGCTGTTCTGGCCGATACCGATATTTACCGATGTCGATATCTCTGTATAGAAAACACTTTTTTTATGATAATCAAATAAAGAGCTATTTTCCAAAATGCATTTTTTTTTTATTAACTTTTTTAACTTATTTTCAGAAATGACAGATATTTTGAAACTATCTAAGGCCAAAACATGTAAAAAAAAAAAGAAAAAATTATATCGGCTCAATCTTGATATCGGACCGATACAAATGTTTAAAAAAACGGCCATATCGGCCGATATTATATCGGCGGCCGATATATCGTGCATCACTAATAATAATACTAATAATAATAATACATTTGATTTATAAAGCGCTTTTCAGGAACCCAAAGACACTGACAACGAGCAAAACAAATGAGCAAAGAAACAAAGAACCACAGGGAATAAGCAACAGTATGAAAACGCAGGACATACAGTACAACCACGGGTAACAAGTAACAGATACAGTCCAGTAGGGGAACAGTCAGGGAAGTAAGGAAACCGAGGGGAGGAGGGGGGGGGCAGGAGAGGGAGAGAACGTAGGGCAGGGGGAAGGGGAGGTGGTAGGTTGGAGGAGGGTGGTAGGTTATGGGGGTAGGGAAGGTTGTAATGCTTGGGAGAACAGGTAGGTTTTTAGTCAGGATTTGAAGGTGGAGAGTGAGGGAGAGTCTCGGACAGTCTGAGCAGGGAGGGTGTTCCACAGTCTCGTGAAAAAGCCACAATGTCACAATGCCGGAGGTTCAATGTCTCACTGAGAAACACAACGTCTGACTCTCTGACCTGAGAAAGAGAGAAAGCGCTGTGATCAGGCATTTTTTTTACGGCTATTTCTGGCCCATCATCATTATCAGCTGGGCCTTGACCTCGATGACCCCTCTGACAGCCAACCCCACATGAAGATACACGTGGCATATGTTTACTGGAGAGTGCTGCTAATTTCTAACTCGGCGAACGTGAGAATGTGAACTTTGGAGGAGTGTTGACTGTTGTTGAGTGTAATATGCTACACCAGGCGGTCTCTGTGTACAGTACGTGTCAGTGGCTTGTAAAGGCTGAGACCACTTATCGATTTATCGATAATTATCGATAGTTGCGTGAAATCGATAAGTGGCGTCACTTATAGATTTTTTGCATGTGTAAAATTTTTTTTAAATAAAAAAATAAAAAGGTTTAAAATACTTTAAATTATAATTTTTTTTAAACTATTATTTAGCGTTAGTTCGTGTGTGTGTGTGTCGTGGGCCAACTACAGCATTGCAAAAACTACAGTGAGTGCACATGACACACACAAACTAACATTAAATAATCGTTATTTTTTTTAAAGATAAAAGATAAAAAGATAAAAAAAATTAAATGAAAAAAAAAAGATTTATCGTTATTTATCGATAATTTTGTCCCGATGTATCGTTTCGTCCAAATGGCATATCGTCTCAGCCTTAGTGGCTTGGGAATCAATCAAACCTTGTGTATCGACAGAGGATTCCTTGCTGTGTCCGTGGATTTCATTATACTGTCAGTTAAATATTTGGCAACGGATTTACCGTAGATCTTGCGTCCAGGACTCAGAGTAACAGCGTGTGTGTGTCCCACATGGACCGGTTCTGTGAGCCAACGGTCTGTCAGGATTACCAAGACCACTTTTCAGTCCTGGACACGACATCAAACAGACCAGAACCGGCGAACTTTCTAAAAACATAATTTTTTGGCGCGCCCCGGGGTAATTGCTTTTGAACCGTAATGACTGAAGATCTTCACTTGACAAGATAAGATGAGCGTGTTTATGTGCACATTCTGGATACTAAATATCCCGGTTCATAGTTGGGATGCTGTATTGTCCTAATGTGAGTGAACGGACAGCTGCAAGCCTTAACATGATTACATGACAAAACTAATTACCATGGGTGCCGTGTACATGACAAAACACTCAAGTACCGGTATTCCGAATCAAGATTCAAGATTCAATAGCGTAACACCGTTTCAATAAAACATTGATTGGTATTTGCCTTGGTGAGTACACAGGTAAACAACAATCATACACACAACAGTACAATAAACACTCAAACACACTGGTAGCACCCAACCTTGGGCTACGCAGGCTCAATGACCTGCATACATTTATTTTTACATAATCAGATTGTTTTTAGTAATACTGTGCACGAGCATTACACTAGAGGTTCCAGTATAGTGGGCAGCTTGAATTGCCAGGTCCTAGAACCAGCGCTTTGGGGAGATCTTTTATTTTTAGAGCATTAACTCTTTGGAATGGCCTGCCTCGGAACCTCTGCTGCATTTACAGAAGATTCACTTTTAAAAAGAACCTTAAATTGTTTTTAAATAGTTTTTAACACTGTAAAGTAATTTTTTGTTTTTGTTTTACACTAATATAATTTTAGCTATCTTAATTGTTACAGTAGTTTCATTATGCATTGTGTGTATTGACTTTTAATAATTTTGTTTTTGCAATAGTGATTGTTTTTGTATGTTTTTTTGTGTGTGGACCCCAGGAAGACTAGCTGGTTGCTATCGCACCAGCTAATGGGGATCGCTAATAAATTCAAATCAAATCAAATCAAAATCAATGGCTGCCATACACTGGCACCAGGCACACATCACACTTACATAATGGCTGAACGGCTCAGGAGACAGGGATTGATATCATCCAATTAAGAGGGAAGGATGATTATTAGGTGGCCTTGATGTCAGAGACCTGATTGGGAATCTGGCCAGGAACGTCGTGAGTTAGAGTGAGAGTTAAGGGCCTCGCTGCCTCGGGATACGAGCTGTTACTGAATATTACGAGAATGCATTGAGAGCCGATCGCTCGCCCAGGTGGTCTGGATCGCATGGGGCCACATTGGGGAGGTGGTCTGGATCACATGGGGCCACATTGGGGAGGTGGTCTGGATCACATGGGGCCACATTGGGGAGGTGGTCTGGATGCGTGGTCAGGTTGGCCAGGTCATTTCTGGTCATGTGACATGTACGCCCAATCGTGGGACCGCAAGTGTCTACACTGGTTAAGCTTAGGCGCTCTTTCGAAGTTGGTTAAGGTTAGAGTTTGTCTTAGAGCATGGCGATAGAACGCCAGGTAGTTTGCAGGCTGTTAGACCCGGAAATAGGCGCAGAACTTGCTGTCCCACGATTGGCGCACATGTCACATGACCTGGCCAATCAGAGCGCAAAACTCGCACCCGGAAACACAACTGCGTTGGGTAAAGCATACACACGGTCTGGATCACATGGAGCCACATAGGGAGGTGGTCTGGATCACATGGGGCCACATTGGGGAGGTGGTCTGGATCACATGGGGCCACATAGGGAGGTGGTCTGGATCACATGGGGCCACATTGGGGAGGTGGTCTGGATCACATGGGGAGGTGGTCTGGATCACATGGGGCCACATTGGGGAGGTGGTCTGGATCACATGGGGAGGTGGTCTGGATCACATGGGGAGGTGGTCTGGATCACATGGGGAGGTGGTCTGGATCACATGGGGAGGTGGTCTGGATCACATGGGGCCACATTGGGGAGGTGGTCTGGATCACATGGGGAGGTGGTCTGGATCACATGGGGAGGTGGTCTGGATCACATGGGGCCACATTGGGGAGGTGGTCTGGATCACATGGGGAGGTGGTCTGGATCACATGGGGAGGTGGTCTGGATCACATGGGGAGGTGGTCTGGATCACATGGGGAGGTGGTCTGGATCACATGGGGAGGTGGTCTGGATCACATGGGGAGGTGGTCTGGATCACATGGGGCCACATTGGGGAGGTGGTCTGGATCACATGGGGCCACATTGGGGAGGTGGTCTGGATCACATGGGGCCACATTGGGGAGGTGGTCTGGATCACATGGGGCCACATTGGGGAGGTGGTCTGGATCACATGGGGCCACATTGGGGAGGTGGTCTGGATCACATGGGGCCACATTGGGGAGGTGGTCTGGATCACATGGGGCCACATTGGGGAGGTGGTCTGGATCACATGGGGCCACATAGGGGAGGTGGTCTGGATCACATGGGGAGGTGGTCTGGATCACATGGGGCCACATTGGGGAGGTGGTCTGGATCACATGGGGCCACATTGGGGAGGTGGTCTGGATCACATGAGGCCCCACATGGGGAGGTGCATCATGCATCATCACCTTTGGGGTCGTGGGAATGAAAATACATGATGTACTGATGTTATATGATGTTATCTCTACATCACCCAGCCACCCCTGGAGAGTTGTTTTTATTAAATATGGCAGACTATTTAATATGACTATAAACTAGTCATGAGCTCACATGGAAATCATTCTATATCAAAGTGCTTTTTTTATTAGCTTCTTCAGCTACAACGGATAACGCCGGCGAACAGAATACGGTTCTCTGCGCCGTCGCGTTTCTGTTATTCCCAGGTTTTTCGGGGTCACTTGCCCAGGGAGAGAGAGAGAGAGAGAGAGAGAGAGAGAGAGAGAGAGAGAGAGAGAGAGAGAGAGAGAGAGAGAGAGAGAGAGAGAGAGAGAGAGAGAGATGGGAGACATGGGAGATGGGAGTGAATAAGACAGAGGAAGAGAGAGAGAGAGAAAGAGAGGGGAAGAGATGGGAGACAGGGGATAAAAAGTGAATAAGACAGAGGAGATAGGGGAGAGAGAGTGAGAAAGAAACAGGAATAGAGGGAGAGAGAGAGAGAGAGAGAGAGAGAGAGAGAGAGAGAGAGAGAGAGAGAGAGAGAGGGGGATAAGATGGGAGACAGGGGAGAGAGAGTGATTAAGACAGATGAAGAGAGAGGGAGCGAGAGAAGATTGACACCAGTCCACTGGTAGATGTTGCCTGGTTGTGGCTGGTAGAAGTAGTATGTCTAAAAAACACTGTGTATGCTCTATTACATTCACATGCACACACATGTTCTGCGTGTTCATTTGCATACCGAGCGGGAAAAAACGAACGCGAGTGGTCAGTCACTCAGGAGGACACACGTGGAGACGCATCCCGACGCCAGGCGTGAACGACCGAATCGAGAGACAACCTGGGATGTAATCCGGATACAAAACGCAGGTCTGAACAGGGGGCCCTCTGTTCTGTTACCTACCTCCCTCTAACGAGGTCCGTCCGACAGATCAAAGAGCCGGTCACGTCCCGGCCGGACGGACGGTCAGCAGCTCTCCGTGTGTCAGTAATCCATGCCTGGATGCCGAGCGCCTGACTGGGGCTCGGTGAGATACTACCAACCCAGCGACCTGGTCTTAAAGGAACAGTCTAATCTTCACCCCATGCTTGTTATGTTCTCTGGTTTTTTCTTGTTACGTTGCACCTGATGTTTGTATTTTTTTCGTACTGTACTGTTCCGTCGTGTATTTTTTAGGTGGTGTATTTCTGTATTTCTGTTCTGTACTGTTCCGTTGTGTCTTTTATGTGGTGTATTGTCGCAGCTAGTACCACCGGCACCGTGTATGAATTCCACCGGCCTGGCCGCCGTGTGGCAATAAAAAGAACTTGAACTGTATAGGTTCAAATAATGTCACGTTGTTTCTGTGCAACTGTATAGGTTAAAGTATGTCACATCTTGCCTGTACAACGGTATAGGTTGACATGATGATGTCACACCATTTGACATGTTTATATGTGTCTATGTTATGTCTTATGTGATGTGTTGTGATGTCATGTGTCTTTACGGTGTCTGTATGATGCATGTCAACTTCGTCCCCCCCCCCCCCCCCTACAAGGACCACAATGGAAATAAGCTCTGAGCTTTTTTGTGTCCATCCTTGGCAGTATTCCAGACTGTGCTTCTGTCACATGTTACAGTATTTATATATTGTCAAAATAAAGTCAAGTCGGGCGCCCCATAGGGCATGGGATTCGAATATGAAAATAAAATTCGATTATTAAAAAAATATATATATAATATTATATATATAAGATTTTTTTTTTTGTGTGCAAAATCAACTCTGCCTCTCTTTGTTAATTACAACAAGCAACGCTGTTTGTTATTTAAGATGAGGTCGGACTCGGCACTGACAGATTTGTGTTCAAAATTTATAATAATACTTTTTTTTTTTATCTCGAAGCTTCGAATTCAAATCGAATCTCGGCCCCGAAGCTTCGAATTCCAAAAAAATAATTGAAGGTCAGCCCTAGCGCCCCAGTGGCGCACCGCATAGTGCCTCGCACACCGACGCGGCCGTCCCGGGTTCGCCTCCCGCTCCCGGGCTGATTTGTCGCATGTCCTTCCCAACATCTTCTCCCGTTCTCCCTCTCCTCTGTCGGTCTTGTATGGCCAATAAAAAGCTGTACAAATGCTAAAATAAATATTTAAAAAATAAAGTCAAGTCACCCCGACGTAGAATCCAGACGGTCCTGTGATACCGTACGGCTCGGTTTCCATCCGTGAGTCCGCGCACGCGTCTCTTAACTGCGCTGAACAATAGAGTGGAGTGAAACAACTCCTTGGACACTATGATGACGGGGTCATCAAAGGTCATCAAAGCAAAGGAGGCTATTGTCTGACCTCGCTCCACAATGAATGAATGAATGAATTATTTTATTTCGAATGTTTACAAATAAATAAACAAACCAAAACATTTCGAAAACTTTCACAAATAAACAAACAAAAAGGATAAGTTTGAAGCCGAAGGCTTATAGAGCAACCTACCCCTAATTCAAAAAACAAATTCAAAAAAGTTAAAGTTTTCAAAATATAACAAACAAAGAAATAAATCAATAATCAAAAATCAACTTAAACCGATCCAGAAAAGAACAAAAAAAGTTAAAGTTTGCAAGATAAAACAAACAAACAAACAAAAAATCAACAATCAACAAAAAACGTTCCTGAAAAGAACATAAGCCAACATAGGAAAATCAAAAATTCATCTTCACGGTAGAAAAAAAATATTGTAGGTTAAATTTTACTATAAGATTCTAGAACCCTGTTTTTAAACATATTTTTAAACTTAAAAATACTCCTGCTGATTTTTTATTTCATCCGGTATATTGTTCCAGAGTTTAACAAGGATGGAACAAACTCCCCACCACAGTCCGCACAGAGAGAAACCTGCCAGGTTTTCAGACTAAAAACACACTTCTTCAATCAATATCTAATAATAATACAAATAAATACTAACTACTGTCTTTTACTATTATGCACTCTGCTACTAAGGAATCAGTCTACCTTGCCTATACTACTACCTATACCTACGCTAATGTGTCTATATTACTATGCACTCAAGACTGTAGCAAACGTACTTACTGACCCTGCCAGAGTTGTACCCTTCCTGCTGACTTGTTGTACAGAACTTGGAAGTCGCTTTGGATAAAAGCGTTCAGCTAAATTACTAAATGTGAAATGTAAACGTATGACTATAATATTTGTATAGACTTTTATAAACAAAATAATATACCGGTACATACATTTATAAAAATAATATTCAAATCAAGAAAATGTACTATCTAAATAAAAATAAATAAATAAATAAAAACATGAATGCCCTCCCTCCCGCCCTAAAGACAATACAAAATATTAGTATTCTTGGTGTATGTAAAAAAAAAGAAAAAAAAGTAAATAGCTTCTTACAAAGACCTAAGACCAAAGACCTAAACACAAACTAAAACAATAAAATAAAGTCCTGTGGTCCTGCTATTAGAAGAACACGTCAGTGTTGTAGTGACTCGAGTCCAGGACTCGTGACTCGACTTGGACTTGAGCACCAATGACTCGGACTCGGACTCGAGCATTGAAAAATTGTAATAGGCCCTAATCATTTGGCATAAGATATTGATGGCGAGTGCATTTGTTTGGCTATTGTGTCACAAAGTGACTCCCTTTGAAATGGTGACCGCTGTGTCATTTATGTTTAACGTAGACCTTTTTTATTATTTGTACGTCAGCTCTTTGACTGCCAAGAGTGGAGTGGACTCAACCTTGATGACTTGGACTCGACTCTGACTCGAGATTTAGTGACTCGACTACAACACTGGAACGTGCGGCAGGTTATCTGCATAATGCTGCTTATCGTCCAGGCTGTCGCTGCATCAGGGCTGAACACACAGGGACAGTCATGAGGGCCGTCTCTGGCTGCATCAGCTGCATCAGGGCTGAACACACAGGGACAGTCATGGGGGCCGTCTCTCTCTCTCTCTCCGTCAGGGAGGGAATGTTGTTTCGACAGCCAGCAGGCGACTCCGGGCCGCAGCCACATGAGGTCAGCGACCTTTTAAGAGCGCGGAGGAGGGATGTGTTTGGAGGCCAGCCAACGTAGAGAGATGATGTCACTCACAGGCATTGTCTGCTGCACTGTCACTGTTTGTCTTTCTGTGAGGGGGGGGGGGGGGGGTGCTGATGGGCTAATGTGGCACGGTGACGCGTGATTGGTCGATCAAAAGACCACATGGTGACCTCATAGGATTTTATCTGTTGGTACGGACTCCCTCGCACTGTTTCCCATCAATCCCTCGCCTATAGGTACCTTCCCGTACGACACAAGCAAACAAACAATAAAAAGGGGGAATGCCAGACATTTTAAGAATCCACATTATGTTAATTTACATTTACATTTAGTCCAAAGCGACTTTTACGAGTTCTGTACAACAAGTCAGCAGGAAGGGTACAACTCTGGCAGCTAAGGGTCAGTAAGACAGGACCGCTGCGCTGTTAGGATGTGCCGAGAAGGTTCTGGGGGGCTGGTGAACTTCTGGCAAATACCCAACATTGTGTAATTTCTCCCTACGTTTCATAACAAGCAGTTCACGAAGTGCACTGCTACTCCCGCGTTTGGAAACGAAATGAGGAAGGGTGAGGCGTGACCACTTCCGGCGTCATATTATAGGGACGCATAGGGGTGGCGCGGTCACGTGCAAGTGGGTGCATTTGTTTTTGTTTCGCGTGCACGCCAGGTGCGAGGAGATAAGAGGTTATCTCAGTAGCAGAGCGAGACGCGAGGCCAGTTGAAATGTCACCTTACTACCATACAGTAAGAGAGGTAGCTTTATATACTCATCCGAGGGGACAAAACAACCTTCCGGTTGGTGGATGAAATGCCAGCCTTCCAGTTCATGTATCAGGAGGCACTGCATACCGACGGGATTCACCCGAAATGCCAACCAGAACGACCGCCGAACACCGGAGAGAGTAGTGTGTGAATGGTCGAAAAAAAATATGCGGATGCAAACTAACCCACCATTGTATTCCACCAAGCGGTGCGTCACAGCGAGGCACACAGGATCCTGAAAGACCCCGGGCACGCAGACAAACCTCAAACTGTTGAGCTCATGCCGTCTGGCAGAGGGTTCTGCAGCCTCAGGTCCACATCCAAGAGAACACTGAACAGCTACTTCCACCGGGCAAACAGACTACTGACGGACAGACTCTGAATTGTCACGCATTAAGCATACATACACAAAAGCATTTTACACACCACACAAGCACACTTATTACACGGATACACACACACACACTGCTGCTATTCACGCTATAGTTTTTTTTTTTTTTTTTTCTTGTATAGTTTGTATAGATTGTTGTGTATTGTCGTCTACAAATCTACTGCAGTTGAGGAGCCGGGGGAAAAACAAGCTTCTCACATTTTTTTTGAATGTAGGCTAATGTATGTACATTAAAAAAAAAAAAAAAAAAAAGCTGTGACAATAACAGAATCTGACTCTGAATCCGAAGGTGGCGGATTCTGTGGTGGGAGGAACCAGACAAAAGACAAGCCGGGAGCGAGCGGAAAACTCCCCCGCGAGCCGCTCAGTGTCAGTCAGCACGGGTCAAACACACAACATGCTTCCTGAAGATAACGAGGCCAGCTCTCCAGCTGAGAGACGTCACACACACCATATAGTCTGCCCACCGGGGCCGACAGAATACACACACAGCAGAGAGACTGAAATAGCTAGCTTGTCTTTGTTTCGACTCCCTCCCCAGAAGACGGTGGTGGTTGTAAACATGGTTTTGTTGGCTGATTGCCACTGTGGGTAGCTACTATAAACAGAAGTGGTAGGCAGAAGTGGTATGACTCAACGTCCTTGGTGCAAGTAACAGACTCTAATGTACCGATTGTAGTCTTTCTGAATGTTCTCAGCGCAAGTAACATACTCTAATGTACCGACTGTAGTCTTTCTGAATGTTATCAGTGCAAGTAACAGACTCTAATGTGCCGACTGTAGTCTCTCTGAATGTTCTCAGTGCAAGTAACAGACTCTAATGTACCGACTGTAGTCTCTCTGAACGTCCTCAGTGCAAGTAACAGACTCTAATGTACCGACTGTAGTCTCTCTGAACGTCCTCAGTGCAAGTAACAGACTCTAATGTACCGACTGTAGTCTCTCTGAACGTCCTCAGTGCAAGTAACAGACTCTAATGTACCGACTGTAGTCTCTCTGAACGTCCTCAGTGCAAGTAACAGACTCTAATGTACCGACTGTAGTCTCTCTGAACGTCCTCAGTGCAAGTAACAGACTCTAATGTACCGACTGTAGTCTCTCTGAACGTCCTCAGTGCAAGTAACAGACTCTAATGTACCGACTGTAGTCTCTCTGAACGTCCTCAGTGCAAGTAACAGACTCTAATGTACCGACTGTAGTCTCTCTGAACGTCCTCAGTGCAAGTAACAGACTCTAATGTACCGACTGTAGTTGGATTGATTGATTGATTGAAAATGTTTTACTTTATTAACAGATTGCAGAATTGGTACAATACAGTACGGCTCAATGCACACAATTGTTATGGGGATGCTCTAATGTACCGACTGTAGTCTTGCTGCTGTGAAACATTTAGTAAGCATTCATCATACAGTAGGAATTCAGGAGCCTGGTCTGCACACATAACCAGCATGAAAAGTCTTCTTGGAATACCAAGAGAATAATACCAACTACAGAGTTGGGAAATACATTGATATTTATGTATTTATAGTCTGTGTTATTGCTTTTGTATTGTGAATCATGAAACCCAGCGTTCTTGAGTCGGTTTTGTCTTAACTTAATGGTGTAAAAGAGCAAAGAAGTCAAGATGTCTCACAATATTATCTCTGAAATATTTGAAAATGTCAGCTTCGGTTTCATTCATCAGCCATCCCAGCAGCATTATGTAGTCCAATATGAATATGATGAAGACTGGTTCATCTAACACGTGACTTCCATGCCTTGAGCATATCATATATATACAAAGATATATGTAAATATATATAAAAGTAGTGAATATCTTGATTTTTTTCATCCATAGCAAGTGATGCACCGATGTGAAAATTGTGGCCGATACCGATAACCGATATTAATATTGCTGTTCTGGCCGATACCGATATTTACCGATGTCGATATCTCTGTATAGAAAACACTTTTTTATGATAATCAAATAAAGAGCTATTTTCCAAAACGCTAATTTTTTTTAAATGTTGTCATTTATTTTCAGAAATGACTGATATTTTTAAACAATTTAAGACCAAAACATGTTAGATAAAAATAAATAGTAAAAAGAAAAAAAAGATTTTCTTTTTTTAAATTAAAATCTGCCCTATTTTGATATCGGACCGATACCGATGTATCGAACAATGTTGGATCATATTCTTTCAATTGTAATACACCGTAAAATGGGCTTATCATTGAGATGGGCTTGACATCTCAATCCGTATTGGAAAAAGTAGCCAACGGGATTAAGACCACTGTTTTTCCACATGTGTCCGTCATAGTGCTAATAGTGGTGCACGATATATCGGATTGAGATGTCAAGCCCATCTCAATGATAAGCCCATTTTACGGTGTATTACAATTGAAAGAATATGATCCAACATTGTTCGAATATCAGCAATAGGGCAGCATGTGTAGTACACTGCATGATAAAGCACCCCCACCTCTAGAATGATCCCAGGCAGACACAAATCAACTTATATAAAATAAAATAAAACATCTCATCTAGACATACGGTATGAGGGAGGGGTTGTGAAATTCCAGGCAACTTTCTTCATCAAGGTAGTGGGTTGAATGTTAAGGTGAAACACATGCCAGAAGCAGATGTGAGATTAGAGGACAGGCCTACACTGGGAGGACAGGAGAGAACAGGATGGAGACGGAGAGTTGGACATATTTGTCCCGGTCGAAGAGAAAGGGGGGAGGCTTATTGCTGGAACGAGCCCCGGCTCCAACACTAATTCCAAAGTCACTTTGAAGTAGGGCTGCAACGATTAGTCGATTATAAAAAATCGTTGACATGGAATTGTTGCGTCGATTAGTCATTAAAATATTATAATTTTTTTTTGCACTACCTATCTTTGTGAAAGTGGCTTCTCAGCTCTGGTCCAGCTGAAGACTTCTTAGCTTAACATAACAGGCCGACAGTAAGTTTGGGGGAACTAATGGGATAACTGGGGATGTTGTTTGGTCCTGACAAGAGTCTCAAAGCAACTCTGAGGTCATGCTCAATGTCCAATCTGTTCCTCTGCTCTGTCTTCAGCGGGACCAGAGCTGAGAAGCCACTTTCACAAAGATAGGTAGTGCAAACATTTTTAAATAAAATAATTTTTTATTTTTTTTATTTATTTTTTTATATAATTGTTTTACGATTAGTCGACTAATCGAAAAAATTATCGACAGATTAGTCGACTACCAAAATAGTCATTAGTTGCAGCCCTATTTTCTACCGTGTCGTTTAACCTCTTATGCCCTAGCCATATTTTCAGAAAATTTGCCTATGAAGATTGCTCCACTTCTACAAGGTCCATTTGCATGTTATTGGTATCTAGGGACATCTATGGACCTCAGGGAATGTATTACCAGAAATATTGTGTCTGTTACTATGCTTGAGTAACTTGTAATGAACCAAAAGGAGAATATCAATTATTATTATTGTTTTTTTTTTTTCCCCATCTTTGACGGTGAATAACACCATGCTAACATTGACCAAGAGTGAATGGACGCAGATACGGACCACTAGCGTAGCTTAAAAGTCCCCCGGGAGAGGTGTTTATGGCCAACAGCTAGGCTAGCTGGTCCGTATCCACTTTAGCCATACTAAGCTGGCTAGCTGGTCCGTATCCACTTCAGCCATACTAAGCTAGGCTAGCTGGTCCGTATCCACTTTAGCCATACTAAGCTAGGCTAGCTTGCAGCCGGATAGCTTTCTACTGAACACACAGAGAGGAAATGGGTATCTATCATCTAGTTTGACTCCGGAGAAGACGATAGGCGTATTTACCATAATGTTGGCGTGTTCCTTTAAAAAGGCTGCATAAAACAAAACAAAAACATCATGTATTGAGTGATATTTTCCACCCTGGATGTGTAATGGAGTTGGAGAACTCTTTGTGATTACAGCCTTTTTAGCCAAATAAAGTGCATGGTATTCAATTGGCAGCGCCGCTGTCTTTCATGCTGGCAATCATTAGGACTCGTGGTTCAAAACCGGGCCGGGAGGGGAAGTGCCTTGAAAGTGTTTAACCAAAATGCTAACACACCAGACAATCATGCATCGTCCAATCCACCCAATATCATAATCAGTCTTGTCAATCACATCATCTATATAGCAACACTTTTCCAATATATGACAACCTCTATTCAATAACATCTGTCTGGTCAAAAGACATGATGTGTGTGATGTAAATGGTAACTGGTGCATTTATATAGTGTTTTTTATCCAAAGCGCTTTCTGTTCCTCACATTCACCCGTTCACTCACCCATTCACTCACACACCGAAGGCGGAGGCGACCGTGCAAGGTGCCAACCTGCTCATCGGGAGCAATTAGGGGTTAACCCTTTCACTACCACACTACAGAAGGTTAACCTTTCACTACCACAATACAGACGGTGTAGTGTGGTAGTGAAAGGGTTCACCTTCTGTAGCGTGGTTGTGAAAGGGTTAACCCTTTGTTGTGTGGCAGTGAAAGGGTTAACCTTCTGTAGTGTGGCAGTGAAAGGGTTAAGTGTCTTGCTCAAGGACGCATACGCACGCTGCCCGGGAGGAGCAGGAAACGAACCGGGAACCTTCCGACTACCAGACGACCGATCTACCTCCTGAGCCACTGTCGCCCCCTATGCCCGATGTGTGTTTGTGTGTATGTATGTGTGCTTGCTTGCTTGCTTGCGTATGGGTGTGCGTGCGTTTGAAGATGATTCAACTCTCAACTGCGAGTTGATTCCCTCAGACGGTCTCTCTCTCGGAAAGTAATTAGCACAAAACTGGTCCCAGTAGTAAACTAGTCTGACTGCACGTTTTAACCGGCCGGAATGAAAACAAGAGACCATGGAGATATGCCTACTGAACGAGACACCCCCACAACAACGCTACTTAGATCCGTCTGTAACAGATTCGACCTTTGACCTGTGGCACCTTTCGTGTATTACAAAATGACTCACTCTACGCTCTGAAGACGCTCAGTTTGCACGTACCACACTTAAACAGATGTGTCCTTCAGTTATTGGTGTAAAGTTGTGGAATTCTCTCCATAGCGAGCTTAAGGGATGTAGTAGTGTTTATCTATTCAAAAAAATGTATAAAAAAGAAATATTTACTCAGTATGAAAATCAAATGTGATCTGAATATTGAGATATTTTTTTTTCTTTTTTTTTCTCTTTTTCTTTTATTCTTTATTATTATTATTTAATTTTTTCCTTGTTTAACTGTGAATTGTGAGTTTCTTGTGTATAATGGTATAAATTATTATTTGTATAAATTAGGTTGTACGCCGACCATTAAGAAAATACTTCTTTAGTTTAGGAATAAGGGGCAGGTAACTATAAGATTTATTCTTCTTCCTGCTCCTTTTGTCCATGGAATGTTATTTATGATTGTGTAATGAAGAAACTCTGATTGTATGATTCCATGTGGCAAATAAAAACTCTGAATCTGAATCTGAATCTGAAGAGCCTTGAACTCAAGCCCATACTCCGCTCTGGCGGTTGCTATGACGACCGGGTGCGACAACAGTCAGGCGGTGGTTGTAAATCACTTCATGAAAAGCTCCTCTGGTCTCCAGTTATGGTAGTGATGATGACGCCGGGGTCAGGTTCTGGTCTGATCAGTACACTCTTGTACAAGGAAACCATAAAAGAAGGAAGGGTCATGACATCAGGATACCAGTGTTCCGTGCTCGGCTTGGTGTCGGACTTTGGTGCCGGTTCTATTGAAGCCTGTATAAAAATAAATAAATATACCAGCTAATGCTATCATATACAAATCTATACACCGATATATCAAACGTTAGCTAGGTAACAATGCAACACATTGCAGATGATTATTCTGACATCAGAGATAATAACCTGTTTAAGCGACGGGTCATAAACGAGGAGACGGCTGATCCCGTTCAACTCGATGTCGGCCAAACTGAAGGTTTCCACACTTGGCACCGATGTGCGTTCACACAGTGACGTGATGATGAGCCTTCCTTCTTTTTTTTTTATCCACTTTTTTTCTCCCATTTTCTATTTTTCTCCCATCCCAATTTCGTATCGTCCAATTCAACCCTCCTCTGTCTCGAACGCTGTTTCTTGCCTCCCACAAGCCGGCTGTAATGTGGACTAAGTCACACATAGCACAAGTCCCCTCCGATACTCGAGGTAACAGCAGTCGCATCTTTTCACCTGCGCAGCGCGATCTTTCAGCGTCGGGGGTCTGCGCTTTTGGAGGGACGCCGCCCCCGTCGCTTCCTGATTCTGCTGCGCAGGCGCACCAACCGACCTGTAGGAGTCGCTGTCCACAACGCCCGATCCCCACCCATCAGTTTCCCACCCCCTAATACGACCAATGTGTATTAGTGCGGACGACCAGCTAAACTGAAAGCAATGTGGAGCGCTGGGCTCGAACCCAGCGTCTCCAGCATTGGAGGTGAGCGCCTTGCCCACTGCACCACCTAGCCGCCCCGAGCCTTCCTTATATAGTTTAGTAAAGGCCTGAAGCTCTTCCTGATGATTGGACGACACACTTCCTGTTTCACTGGCCCCGCCCATGGCTTGATCACTTCCTCCTTGGGTTAACTGACACGGGCTGTGCTCTTTATTTACTTACAGTATTTATTCATTTTGGAGAGTGAGCCTTCTAATACAACAGAGCAGCTCGAGACCAAAGAAAATAGTGTAGGGGTGCCTGCCCCTGGACCCAAACATACAAACACACACACGCGCACGCGCACACGCACACACACGCACACACACACACACACACACACACACACACACACACACACACACACACACACACACACACACACACACACACACACACGTTACCCCCTCAACTTGAATGTGAACAACTTGAACAACAGGACTGCTCTGCTGTGAACTGGTCAGTTGGACTGTTTTGGGCCAGCTTGGTATGTTAGCGGGTTCGCTTTTTTTGGTGCAAGGCCGGGATGTCGGTTCCCTCTGCCTGACAACAAGTCTCCTCTCTGCTCGTTAGCAGTGGCTACTCACTCAGAGACAAACAACGTATGACTCGCGAGCAGAGTTTTCACCAAAACACACAAACAAGGTGACTCTAGAGAGGAGGTCTCAAGGGGACAATGTCCAATTCACTGTCCGCGGTGCTGAACTGGACACTGGACACTAGAGGCAACTGAACTGTCTAATTAAGAAAGAACCCACAGTTTACTTGGTGAAGGAGTCATCGATTATGACTTTTAACACTCTGTTTCCACCCTCTGGTAATCATGTCTCATAATGACTCTTCTCTTTCTCCTTTTCATGTTCCTTCTCTCTCTCTCTCTCTCTCTCTCTCTCTCTCTCTCTCTCTCATTCACTTATACAAAAACAATTCACATATCATAGAATTGTTATGCATTTCACTCCATCAACTGGCAACCCAATGAAAATGGCTTTGCGACCCTAATTTGAGGAACGCTGCTGTAAAGTTATTGTAGAAAGACCAGAGAAGGGCGCCCCAGTGGCGCACCGCATAGTGCCTCGCACACCTATACGCGGCCGTCCCGGGTTCGCCTCCCGCTCCCGGGCTCATTTGTCGCATGTCCTCCCAACATCTTCTCCCGTTCTCCCTCTCCTCTGTCGGTCTTGTATGGCCAATAAAAAGCTGTACAAATGCTAAAATAAACCAAACCAAAAAAATAAAAAATAAAGACCAGAGAATAATATGATGTTTGGCACACTAGGTTTTCAACGGGAGTAAAGATGTCTGACCCAGGCATGGACACGCTTGCATCCACGGCGTGACACAGAGTGTGCATGTTAGCTGAGGTTTCATAAACCCATCCGTATTGTTCAAAGCTCGCTTCCTCTCTGAAGCTAAGGCCAACGTAAACCTGAGATTGATCTTCTATTGGGCATCCAACCAGCGTGCAAATGTAACAGTAAAGTGTATGTCACTGTTGTTGCACTGTTACATTTGCACTCTGGTTGGGATGCCAAACTTCTTTTCATTGCACTGTACTTGTGCTGTATGATGACAATAGATTTGAATCTAATCCTATTACTCAAACCGCCCTCTCAATCTCCCCTTCCTCCCGTGCAGAAGGTGGGATGAGTTCACGAGGGGACGCTGTTCGCTGCTGCGCTTCCATACAAGGGAGGCTGAGTCGAAGTGAAAACCTTGAATGTTGCATCCAGGCCAAATACTTATTATATATATATTAGGGCTGTCCCAGACTAAGTATTTTTAGACCCAAAAGAGAAATTTGGTGTTTCCCCGGGACCCAAACTTACAAAAATACATCATGAATTGCCATAACATGGACGGCTGGGTAGTGCAGTGGACTAAGCGCCTGCCTACCACCGCAGAGACACTGGTATCGAATCCAGCTGAAGGGAACTGGAGGAAGTAGTGTGAGCCTCCCACGCGTTACGCTCCCCCAGTGAGAGTCCTCGCTGTCAGGTGAAAAGAAGCGGCTGGCTGACTCCACATGTATCGGAGGGGACATGTGATAGTATCTATCAACCCTCCCTAGACCGGCAAGTGGGGGGCAAATGCGCGCAATGACCAGGAAGGGAGGGAAGGGAATTGGCATAACGACTAAATTGGGATGGGAGAAAAATACAGAAAAAGGGGGAGAAAAACGTAGATAAAAAAAATGAATTGCCATAACATACATTTATAAACTACTGATAAAGAACACAACAAACCATGCATTTCAAATGTATATGAAATGTATTTATTTAATTATAAAATGGCACATATGGCACAATGAAATCTAATGAGAGGTATGTGGATCTATTCTGGGCTTGGTTTTTTAAAGTGCTATTCTGAGGTCATGCTGAGCATTTGGTCTGTTTCTGTATTTGTTTTTCATGTATGCTAGAGTAGAAAACCCAGATTCACATAAGTATGTGGTGCCCAACTGAATCAACACATCTACAGCTTTTTTATTAAAAAAAATTTAAAAAGATTATAATTTCTTTTTTATTATTATTATTTTTTATTGGCGACCCAATAAAAACGGGTCCGCGACCCATTTTGGGTCGCAACCCAGAGTTTGGGAAACACTGGTCTATCTAGCTACCTATGTTAGCATTAGTCTACTATTAGTCTATATATACTGTAGCTACCCATCTTAACATTAGTCTACCATTAGTCTATCTAGCTACAGTACCGATCTAAGCATTAGTCTACTATTAGTCTAGCTACCCATCGTAGCATTAGTCTACTATTAGTCTTTTTGACGACAGTTTATATGGCAATATTACCACAACGCAACTTTCATTCAAATTAGTCTACGTTCAGGGCGGCTACCTGGTGCAGTGGGCAAGGCGCTCACCGCGAATACTGGAGACTGGGCTCAAACAGATCATCTCCCTGTTCGAGCCCAGCGCTCCACATTGCTTTCAGTTTAGCTGGTCGTCCGCACTAATACACATTGGCAGTATTAGGGGGAGGGAAACTGATGGGTGGGGATCGGGCGTTGTGGACAGCGACTCCTACAGGTCGGTTGGTGCGCCTGCGCAGTAGAATCAGGAAGCGACGGGGGCGGGGCCCCTCCAAAGCCCAGACCCCTGATGCTGAAAGATCGAGCCGCGCAGGTGGAAAGATGCGACGGCTGCTACCTCGAGTATCGGAGGGGACTCGTGCTATGTATGACTTAGTCCACATTGCAGCCGGCTTGTGGGAGGCAAGAAACAACGTTCGAAGACAGGGGAGGGTTGAATTGGACGATACGAAGATTGGGATGGGAGAAAAATAGAAAATAGGAGAAAAAGTGGATAAAAAAAAATTTGTCTTCTACGCTCATTAAATGTCCATCATACATTCTTTATATGAGACTCACGTGGATCTGAGAGTATAGTATACCTCACACACAGTACAAAGTATCCCTTCAAGTCCAACCCCATAATAGCCTACCTAGACACAATCAAGAGGATTTCACCGGTCCCAACATTTCACTCTGCTGAGATCAACAAAACCACCAAGCGATTTGAGACACTTTGACATCCTCTGCGTATCACCCCCCCTAGCTATATTTAGATTGGCACGACGGCGTGCATAAAGATTGCCGTGATTTGCACACTTCAAAAGAAGCCGCTCTCTCGGTAAGAGGAGGACCCCTACGGTAGAGAGGGGATAGAATAAGGGGACGGGAGGATGAATGAAATAATATAAAAGCCTTGAAAAAGAACTGCATAATTACTCCACTGTGTTTCATGTTGTTATTATAATCCATAATCTCCCGAGCCACTGGGAGTAACGATACGATAGAGCAACAGTGGGCGAGAGAGAGACGAGAGTAGCCTGGTTTGAACGCGGCGTCTGTTCGCCTCAGCCAGCGCCACGAGTTTGAGTGAGTGTCGGTCTGTGTTCATGCCCAGGGAGATGCTGCTGATGATGACCTTCCATCTGTGCCCTGGGGTCAGAAAACAATGCTACTCCAGTTCAACGACAACATGGTGAAAAGAAAATACTGTCTCATTCACACGCATGCACGCGTACACACACACACACGCACACACACGCACACACACGCACACACACACGCACATGCACACACACACAAACACACACACACACACGCACGCGCACGCACACACACGCACACGCACACACACACACACGCACACACAGCCTCTTGTCATTGCGTCAGTCTCCACTGTCATAACCGTGTCATGTCAATGGAAAACAAAGAAACCAATATCCAATGCCACAAACGTGTGCAGTGACAACCGCGGTCAATGATGACGGTTCATCTCGCTGAAGCCAGATAGATAATATTATGTCATAAATGTCTGGATGAAACAGTACTGTGTATATCTGTATGTCATGTACAGTATGTCATAAATGTCCTGATGAATTGAATATGGGGGACCCTGATGTAAACAAGACAAAAGTCTTTCTCTGGTCTGCATCCCCTTAACAATTGTGTGTATTGAGCCGTACTGTATTGTACCCATTCTGCAATCTGTTAATAAAGTTGTCAATCAATCAATCAATCAATCAATCAATCAATCAATCAATCAATCAATCAATCAATCAATCAATCAATCAATCACAAGCAGTGGACGGTGTGCACCTGTGTCATTTAGCCCGTATGTTAACCCTTTCACTGCCACACTACCAAGTACCAACAGGTTAACCCTTTCACTACAACCACACTACAGAAGGTAACCGTCTGTAGTGTGGTAGTGAAAGGTTAACCTTCTGTTGTGTGGTAGTGAAAGGTTAACCTTCTGTTGTGTGGTAGTGAAAGGGTTAAGATAAAATGGTAAATGGTGCATTTATATAGTGCTTCTATCCAAAGCGCTTTACAATTTCTGTTCCTCACATTCTCTCACACATTCACACACCGACGGTGGAGGCGACCATGCAAGGTGCCGACCTGCACATCGGGAGCAGTTAGGGGTTAAGTGTCTTGCTCAAGGACACATCGACTCGCTGCCCGGGAGGAGTGGGAATCGAACCGGGAACCTTCAGACTACCAGACGACCGCTCTACCTCCTGAGATAATGAGTTATTATGTATTATGATTATGAAGATAACTCATTAATACAGTAGCCCGGCCCGCTTTTAAAAAGGGGTACATACCTTTTAAGATTAAAAAAGTAGCCAAAACATTGAAAATAGCCCAGGACTCCAGAGGGTTTTAAGATTAAAATATTCTGGTGATCTACAAATGAAATGATTCATGAATATTTGAGTTTTGGGAGACATAGCGTAGTAGTAGTAGTCTACACACTAAATGTAGGTTGAATTGGTTAATAATTGATCATCACTAGGGGGGCTGCAGAGGCAGGGGTAAGGGAAGGTAAATGGGGGGCATTGTCCTCCTACCCTTCCAAGTCGATGTCGTTGTTGTTGTTGTTGTTATCTTCCAGTTCGTGTCCATAGAACTCGATCCGCTTCCAGCCATCCTCCGTTTTGATCCAGCTCCAACCCGGGGACCTCCAGTCTTGACCCAAGAAAGGCATCCTGATGTGCGATGTTGTCAGACAGTAGTCTGGGTGTGCAGCTTGTTGTCACCTGTGTGTGAATTGAAGAAGACCTGTGATTTTCATAGCTATATGATGACATATTATTGGTAATCGAGGAACGGGGAGTTGACAGCGAATATGACACAAAGACAACTACTGCATTCAACGAAATCTGCATTCATATGAAATCTGTGTTAATGTCAATTGCATTAAAGTCACCATGGGACTGACATCGATGCTGGTATTATTGCTTTTGGTTGTACGTAAATAAACGCATAGAGAGGAAGAAAACGAAGCCCATGCAAGTTCACAAAGACACTGATGATGATGATACAAAAAAAGAAGAAAAAAAAGCTCTACTTCACTAACATGTAAGGTTAGGTTTTTTGTTTGTTGGAAAAACTATTTAACTAACCTTATTTCGCAAGCGATTATTTTGTTGTGTGTCGAAAATGCTGCTTTCCCCTGGAAATATTGACGGAAGTAAACACTGTGTGTGTACTGTAGTACAGTGGAATGTCTAACGCCCACCGGGGCTCTGTGATTGGACACATCGTCTGTATTTTGCCTTGTTGCTACCCTGGTGTCGCGTTGTGGATTGGCTCCCGCGGCTGTCAGTCATTTTCTTCTTTTTTTTCAATTCTTTTTTTTTAAACCTCCGTGTTTTGTCAGGGCAGCACGTGACGGAGAGCTGCGCACATGTTCGTGTGTTTTGGTTTTGAGATGTGGGGGAAGGGAGCCGTATATGGGCGGACAGTAAAAGCAAGCACAATGGCACGATCTTATTAATATCTTATAAAGACTGTGACTACTATTCTAGCATCAGACCCAATGAGCCACAACATTCAAATGTGAAAGTATTTTTTCTGTTCTGTTCCTGAGAGTGTGCAGCTAGATAACAAAATAAATAGATAAGTATAAAATAGAAAGTCAAAGTACGTAAACAAGTGTAAACAAAAGTGTTCAATATACAATATACCATACGGAGTAGGGAAAAAAAGAGTAACTGAGTTACAATACAATATACAGTACAATGCAGAAATGGGATGAGGTACAACTTAGGGTAAGGTGCATAAGTCCCTGATGTCATGTAATAAAGACGACTTTTTCTGGTCTGCATCCTCGTAGCAGTTGTTTGTATTGAGCCGTACTGTATTGTTGTACCCATTCTGCAATCTGTTTACAGTTTTCAATCAATCAATCAAGTCCTTTTGTCCACGTTCAGTTCTAAACGACTCTCTCAACCCTCAACTCAACTCAAATAATGCAGGCACAACAGTGCTGTAAAATACTGCCCCCTTGAGGCTACTTTTAGATTAGATTCAAATGAATTGTCATTATACAGCTGCACATGTACAGTACAACGAAAATAAGTTTGGCATCCAACCAGTCAGTGTGCAGATGTAACAGTAAAGTGCAATCGTAATATACATTGTATACGTCGTATGTACACAGTGATACAAGTGTAAACTACTAAATAGTTGGTCACAGGCAACCAGCACCTGCTAATGGGTCTGACCCTTTAGCTTAGTTGGTTAGTGCGGCAGCCTGTGGATGATCCTATGGTCCATGGTTAAAATCCTCTCGGTTACACAGGTATAAAGATACTATAGTAGTAAGTCATACTGGCCAGCAGTGTAACTAGTAAGAGTAGGTAAGGGATATAGATATAGTATCTAAAGATATACATACATAGATTTGTAAAAAGGATTATATGCAGGTATGTACAGATATATGTGTGTATCTTTATATCTATATATATATCTATATATATCTATATATATATATATATATATGTCAGGATGGAGGTAGGTGAGTTCCAATTGTTGTAGGCAATCACAGAGACGGAGAAGGTATACTCTTGAACAGGTTCGACTTTAATAGTAAAGAACACAAAGAGTAATACTAGGATACTATGCCAAGGCAAGGGAACGAGAGAATTAGATAATGGAGCTTAGTGGTGGTCCAGAACAGGAACCGCCCGCGTTATCTCCGAACGCCTATAGTGAAGACCTGACAAATGACAAGCAGAGGAAAGGAATGTTATATAGCCACCAAATACCAACATTCCACACACACCCCCGTGACAGCCAATCAGAAGCCAACCCCTAATTGACAGCACTAAATGACAGGGAAAACAAGTGACAGTAAACAAGTGACAGATGACAGAGAAGGTGGGAGGTTCCCGACCGTAGTCAAGAACCAGAATCGTAACAGTACCCTTCCCCGACGAACGGCACCAGACGTTCACCTGGGGGCCTCGGGATTCAGCCGCCGGAAATCATCGATCAGGCTGGGATCTAAAATATCCCTTTGAGGCACCCAAGAACGCTCTTCTATCCCGTACCCCTGCCAATCCACCAAGAACTGAAACCCCCTACCCCTCCGCCTACAACCCAGTATCCTCCGCACCGTGTAAATGGGCTGACCACCCATAAACCGAGGCGGAGGAACTGTAGGCAGTGGTGGGGCCAAGGGCGATGAGAGGAACGGCTTCAACAGGGACACATGAAACGTCGGATGAACCCTCATAGAACTCGGAAGCCGTAGCCTGTAAGCCACAGGATTCACCCGACGTACCACTTTAAAGGGTCCTATAAAGCGAGGAGCCAGCTTCCTGGATTCCACCCGGAGAGGGAGATCCCGGGTGGAAAGCCAAACCCGCTGCCCAGGACGGTAAACCGGAGCCGGATGACGCTTGCGGTTAGCCTGCCGCTGGGTACACTAACCGAAACCTTCTGCAGCGCCGCCCGGACCCGCTTCCACGTCCTGCGGCAGCGAGCCACATGTGCCTGGGCCGAGGGCACCTCCGCCTCCTGCTCCTGCTCGGGAAACAAAGGAGGTTGAAAACCATAGTGACACTGAAAGGGAGACATACCGGTAGAGGAGGAGAGGAGGGTATTATGCGCGTACTCAGCCCATGCCAACCTCCTACTCCACGTTGCCGGGTAACATCTCAAGACCCCCTCCAGGTCCAGGTTGATGCGCTCCATCTGCCCGTTCGACTGCGGATGAAACCCAGACGAAAGGCTGACGGAGGCGCCGAGACCGGCGGCAAACGCCTTCCAGAACCTGGAAGCGAACTGAGGACCCCGGTCCGACACGATATCCACCGGAAGCCCGTGGACCCGAAAGACATGCTGTATCACCAGATCAGCAGTCTCCCGGGCCGATGGAAGCTTGGGGAGAGGAACAAAATGAGCCGCCTTCGAGAACCGGTCCACCACCACCAAAATGGCGGTGAACCCGTCCGAAAGGGGGAGGCCAGAAATAAAGTCCAGGGATATGTGCGACCAGGGCCGTTTAGGAATAGGAAGTGGCCGGAGGAGACCTGCCGGTGCACGGCGAGAGGTCTTACTGTGCGTGCACATCGGGCAGGCCGCCACAAAAGAACGCGTATCCCCCTCCACTGTCGGCCACCAGAACCTCCTATGGATAAATTCCAGGGTCCTGGTGGCCCCAGGGTGGCTGGTGAGGGATGAGGCATGTGCCCACTGCAGCAAACGTGAGCGTGCCGCCTTGGGCACATACGACCGCCCCGGAGGGCCCCCGCCAGGATCGGGCTCCCGCGCCAGCGCCGACCTTACCACCTTATCTATGCCCCAAGACACGGGTGCCAAAATCAAGGCCGGTGGAATAATGGGATGGGGCTGCTCCTCCCGGCCAGGAAGATCAAACTGGCGCGATAACGCGTCGGGTTTGATATTCTTGGACCCGGGTCTATAGGAGATGGTAAATCGAAATCGTGTGAAGAATAACGCCCACCTGGCCTGGCGAGCGTTAAGGCGTTTAGCCCCTTGGATGTAAGCCAAGTTCTTATGATCGGTCCAAACAATGAAAGGATGTGCCGCCCCCTCCAACCAATGTCTCCATTCCTCCAGTGCCAATTTGATAGCCAACAACTCCCGATTACCCACGTCGTAGTTGCGCTCGGCTGATGACAGACGGCGAGAAAAAAAAGCACACGGGTGCACTTTCCCATCCTTTAAGCACCTCTGAGAGAGCACCCCCCCCACAGTGATGTCAGAGGCATCCACCTCCACAATGAACGGAACCTCTGCATCGTGGCGGATCAATACAGGAGCGGATGTAAACCGACGCTTGAGATCGCAGAAGGCCGACTCTGCCCTAGGCGACCATTCAAAGCCAGGGAGAGAGGCCTTAGTGAGAGCTGTTAACGGATTGGCTAAGGCGCTAAAGTTGCGAATAAAGCGACTGTAAAAATTTGCAAAGCCCAAAAACCGTTGTAACCCCTTGAGCGACGAAGGCCGTGGCCAGTCCAAGACTGCACTCACCTTGGCCGAATCCATGCGTAGATCACCCTTCGTCAACACAAAGCCCAGGAAGGAAACGGTATCAGTGTGAAACACACACTTCTCAGCCTTAACGAATAGTTGATGCTTGAGGAGACGGTCTAGCACCTGCCGAACATGCAGTTGGTGTTGCACCATATCGCGAGAAAAAATTAGGATATCATCTAGGTAAACAAACACCGACACCCCAATCAAGTCTTGCAGCACGTCGTTAACCAGGGCTTGGAAGACTGCCGGAGCATTAGCCAAACCAAAGGGCATGACCAAATACTCATAGTGACCATTGGGTGTATTAAATGCAGTCTTCCACTCGTCTCCTTCTCTAATCCTGACCAGATTGTATGCATTACGTAAGTCAAGTTTAGAAAAGACCTGTGCCCCCTGTAAGCACTCAAAGGCCGTGTCCATGAAAGGTAAAGGATATCGGTTCTTGATGGAAACGTCATTCAATCCCCTATAATCAATGCACGGGCGCTGATCCCCATCTTTTTTGTCAACAAAGAAGAAACCAGCGCCGGCCGGGGATGTGGAAGGACGTATGTGCCCCGCAAGCAATGCCTCCTCAATGTAGGTGTTCATGGTCAGGTCTTCTGTCAGGATGGAGGTAGGTGAGTTCCAATTGTTGTAGGCAATCACAGAGACGGAGAAGGTATACTCTTGAACAGGTTCGACTTTAATAGTAAAGAACACAAAGAGTAATACTAGGATACTATGCCAAGGCAAGGGAACGAAAGAATTAGATAATGGAGCTTAGTGGTGGTCCAGAACAGGAACCGCCCGCGTTATCTCCGAACGCCTATAGTAAAGACCTGACAAATGACAAGCAGAGGAAAGGAATGTTATATAGCCACCAAATACCAACATTCCACACACACCCCCGTGACAGCCAATCAGAAGCCAACCCCTAATTGACAGCACTAAATGACAGGGAAAACAAGTGATAGTAAACAAGTGACAGATGACAGAGAAGGTGGGAGGTTCCCGACCGTAGTCAAGAACCAGAATCGTAACATATATATATATATATATATATATATATATATATATATATATATATGGTAAGAATAAATATATATATACACGGTATATACAGCATTATTGTACATGTTATCATACAGAGTTATATGGGTTATATGCAAGTGTATAAGTAGGACTATATGCAGGTATATTCAAAGTTATGGATAATAAAATACATATATAAATGTATATATACGGTACAGTATATACCGCACTATTGTACATGCTATCATACAGAGTTATGGGTAGACTATATGCGGTAGGTAGTTGTGATTATTATGATGACTATGATTACAGTGTAGGGCAGTTGTAGACCGTGAAAGCATAGAGTATAGGCAATGGAGTTCATATTAATCCATAACCTATTTCGTGTGCGCGCTAGGCCTAGGCTAGCCTACTACATATACCTACATCTGTATATAACCTATATAATCACTTCTTATTAAGTAGCCTACTTTTACAAATTTGCTTCTTGTAATGTTTTAGATGTTGCCCTCCCCATATGTATATTCATGATGTTTTACTATTATTGTTTTGTTTAGCAATTATCTTTTGTGGTGTTTTGTAAAGTACCTTTCTCCTATTCAATGCACTGTAGGTGTAATAGTCCCTTTTCACTGTCATTGCAGGGTGAACACTTTAATAACAGGGCTGAACAGATGAAACTGAACCACATGTTCAACATAGTCAATGGCACAGCGCCCGCTATCTGAAGTCTCAGATTCATATGGTCCATATGCAGCATGGACACAATATCAGGGCCAGTGTTCGCTCCTGTAAGGTGCCGCCGCGGGTTAAGTCTATAATAATAATAATAATAATAATTAATAATAATTAATTTAATTTGTAAAGCGCTTCTCAGGAACCCGAAGTCGCTGACATTAGGCGGGAAAACAGAGAAAAACAAAGAAAAAAACAAGAAACAAAAGGAACATAAGACCACGGGGGAAACAGGGTAAACAGCATGATACACAGAAACATAAAGCCACAGTAACAAAGATCACAACAGGTTGGAGGGGGGGGGGGGTTAAGGTTGGGGGAGGTTGATGGCTAGGGAGAACAGGTGGGTTTGAGGCGGGATTTGAAGGTGAGGAGTAGTGTTTTGAAGTTGATGCGTTCCTTGATCGGGAGCCAGTGGAGAGAGTGGAGGACAGGAGTGATGTGTTCACGGGACCGGGTGTTTGTGAGGAGGCGGGCGGCTGAGTTTTGGACCATCTGCAGTTTATGGAGGGAGCGGGAGGTGATGCCAGTGAGGAGGGAGTTGCAATAGTCGAGGCAGGAGGAGATGAAGGCGTGTATGAGGGATTCAGCGGCAGGGGCGGGAGAGGCAGTGTCGAATTTTGGCGATGTTGCGGAGGTGGAAGTATGAGGTTTTGACAATGGAGCGGACATGGGGGTCAAATGAGAGGGTGGGGTCAAGGAGGACACAGAGGTTTCGGACTAGAGGGGAAGGGGTGATGGTAGTATCATTGATGGTGAGTGTGATGGGTCCGGATCTACTGAGGGTGGTTTTGGTGCCGATGATGAAGAGTTCCATCTTGTCTCTGTTTAATTTGAGGAGGTTATGAGTCATCCAGGTTTGGAGTTTGGAAATGCAGGACTCAATGTGACTGAGGGGTGGGTTGTGAAGGGATTGTGTGCTGATGTATATCTATGGCTCAGAGCTCATTTTTCTACACAGGGATCTCAACATGGAACAGCCTTCCACTCAGGATAAAACTGTCAGGATCTAGAGGAATGTTTAAAGGTCAGGTTCGCTCATATCTCTGGGGTAAAGTGGCCGGATAGCTGTCAGGTCATACTTGGATTATTGTTTTAATGATGGTATAAGAAATGCACTATTTTATTTTATGGTATTTGGTCAGGATGTTATTGTCCTGTTTTTAGATAATATAGAATATGGATTTGTTGTATTGGACTTTTGCTTTATGTGTTTTATATGTTATTTGTGTGTGTGTCCTTTGGTCAGAACATCGGGGACCATGCTGGAAATAAGTGTTGTCACTTTTGCACGTCATTCCTTGGATTTGTTGTGTCTTTGGATCCATAAATAAAATCAATCAATCAATCAATCAACAGGTCCCGTTCCATTTGTGTGTGCCAGGGAGCTGGTACTGTGCATGCTGTGTCACTGGGATGGCTGTGAGACACACCTAAATGGAATGGAGCCATAATTAATGTTATTAATTAAACCTGTGTTTACCCATCGATGACATGTCAAAATGGCCTCATTGAACCTGCAGGGGGGCGTTCTACAAGTTACACCTCCACCCATGCTCTCAAGCTGCACCTACCCAACGCCCAGGACACAGTGTATAGGCTAATTGACCTATCTCAAACTCCGCCCTCATTTCCCGATCCTCCAATCACAACAGGGTCAAGAAAAGATGGAGGGTGTGAAATAGGTCCATTAACAGTAACATTCTAAAAGGACCCAATTTCCTGTCGCAATGTTCACTAATGCAATGTTCACTAATGCAATGTTCACTAATGCAATGTTCACAAATGTTAACTAATGCAATGTTCACTAATGTTCACTAATGCAACGTTCACTAATGTAATGTTCACTGATGTTCACTAATGCAATGTTCACTAATGCAATGTTCACTAATGTTCACTAATGCAATGCTCACTAATGTAATGTTCAGTCATGTTCACTAATGCAATGTGCACTGATGTTCACTAATGCAATGTTCAGTCATGTTCACTAATGCAATGTTCACTAATGCAATAGATGACAGGAAATACACTTGGGTGCAAACTGTTCCCTAGCAACAGAATTCCAGTGAAAGCGTCTACAAGACCCGGTCCGGTGCCAATGACCTCGTGGTGCTCTTGAACGGCGCAGACCCCCCCCCCCCCCCCCCCCTCATCACAGATGTTTCCTGGGGCCCACAATACCTCAACAACAAGGCTCAACAGTGGAGCCCGGCACCCAGGAATCAACACGCCTTTACACCCACCATCAGCAGGCCCTGGACCACACAGTGGGGCGACAGTGGCTCGGGAGGTAGAGCCGTCGTCTGGCAATCCGGAGGTTCCCGGTTCGATTCCCGCTCCTCCTGTGCAGCGTGTCGAAGTATCCTTGAGCAAGACACTTAACCCCTAATTGCTCCCGATGAGCAGGTTGGGCACCTTGCATGGACGCCTCCGCCGTCGGTGTGTGAATGTGTGAGTGAATGGGTAAAATGTGAGCAACAAATTGTAAAGCGCTTCAGATCAAAAGCGCTATATAAACGCAGCCATTTACCACTTTTTTTACAGTGCATGAAGCAACCTCAAACATAAAACCGCTATGCAGAGTTTTTTAATAATGATAATAATAGTTTAGTCAGCCTCTCATCTTTATCAGCAATCTTTTAATAAAAAAAAAAGTCCATCGTTTTTCCATTAGTTTGGAACATGATGACACAGCAAGAAGGGCGCTTTGAAGTGTAGATGGAACATTTTGACACCATGCGGGAAATGATACACTCACAACAACCACAGCCCTACTGATGACAGTGGCTGGTTATGTCACAGGGCTGCCGTCTCTGCAACAGGGAGGTGGAGGAAGCAGGATAGAACTTGTTCAGGTGCTGCAGTCAGTCAGTTCCAGTTATAAGCCTCTCCTGGAGGAATAATAATAGGAGTGTTTGTATAGAGTCCTTTAGGGCTGACCCCTATTAATCGATTAGTCAACTAATCGGTCGAAAGGAGCCGTAGTCGACTGGCCAACCTCTTAGTCGAATATAATAATAATAATAATAATAATAATAATAATAATTTTTTTTTATCATTCTTTCCAAAAGAAAAGAGGCCTAGAAGCGTGGCTAACGCTAATGGCACGCATACCAGAGGCTAACTGCCTACGAAAACAGGCACAGAGGCACTGAAAGAGGATTTCACCCGTCTAATGAACACACTAGACTAGACAAATATCAAGATGTATCCATCAGTGGACCAATTGCATGCTTTTGCAGAGGACAAGAAGCCTTCAGTCGACTCCTTCAGACATTAAGCACCCCCCACAGCCCAAATGGAATGATAAAAAATATATATATATATATATATATATATATATATTATACGTTTTTTTTTCTTTTTTTTTTACCAATAGTCGACTAACGGCAAATTTTGGCCAATCCTAGTCGACCATCCAAATCCTTAGTCGGGGACAGCCCTAGAGTCCTTTAATACTTCCATTGTCAGGGTTGGGTTCAATAGCCATTTTGCTCTTGTGTCATGCTCAGGTTGGGTTCCTTTCCACCTTGGAACCCAACCTGAGCATGACACACAAGAAAAAGTGCCGCTGCGTGAATTATGCTCAATTCACTTTCAATTCAGTGAATTCAGGAAGTGTATTTTCTCTGGTGAAGATTTAGGTATAAAAGGTTGTATTATACCAACCTATTGACGATTAAATGAGAATGAATGTTCCATAATCAGAGTAAATGGCAGTTTCTGTTAAAATCTTAATTTGATTCAATTGAAAGTGAATTTATCTCAACCCTGTTTGCCATGGGCCTCAACCCTGCAATATAAGACCTTGTGCAAGAGCAGCCTTTTCACAACACAGTGATGTAGGACTGTCATTTTGAATATAAAAAAAACAAATACTTTCCATTCTAATGTATATATAAAATTTAATATATATAAATTTGTTTTATTTATTGTAGTTTTTCATGAAAATACAATGGGCAATGAATCCATCCAAGTTAACGTTGTTCACTTTGTGCCTACGCTTAATCATTACTTGGCAAGAAAGCTATCACCTGGTAATTCCAAATGTTTACTAGTAATGTTACAACAAAACAATAGCTTTGAGTGGTCGGAATGCCCTCTAGTGGACAGCACGTACATGACAACCACACTCTGACAGTGTTGGCATTTGGCATAAGCCTATACTTAGGTAGTAATAGGCTAAATGTGAGCCTTAGAAATTTGAATCTAATTAGAACATCAAAAATGTATAAAAGCATACAAATTCAAATGGGATTATGGAGGCAGATTAACAGCCCTACAGGGATGTGGTCGACGTTAAATCTGTAATCAGAGATGGTCAACACTTCTCTGTGTACCCAGCCAGTAGAAACCATATGGAAAACGTACCTTTACTATGTCCTAACAGTTAGATGTCTCCTAGCCGCTTGCCGTAGAGGCTGTCAGATGTCTCACTAGATGGCCTGGCGAGAACGTAGAGCTGCAGTACCACATCTAAAAGTACAATACTTCCTCTGAAATGTAGTGGAGTAAGTATAGAGTTCTCTAGTCTAAGGAAATACTCTGGTACAAGCAGGATTGGGTAGTAACTAACTACGTAGTAATTGGAATTATGTAATCAGATTGCAAAAGAAAAGTTATTATAATCAGCCCAGATTACATTTTCGAAAGAATGTGCAATTAAATTGTAGTTGCATTATCAAGGAAGCTTGATACAACTTTAGATTACGTCTTTAGGGCCGTCTGGGTTCCCTTTCTCAATCCAGACCCGGCCGTCCCCCTCCCCATGCCCCCCTCTGTGAAATAGATACCTTTGACTGAAGGTGGTCCTCTCTCATGTAGTCCTCTTTCTCTCTAACGATATCAGTCTATCAACATCCCTGTCTCTGGCTGTGGTGGTATGACAATTGTGAGATCATATGACTGGTTTTCTACGAATGGTTTGATATGGTGTGTATAAACTGCAACATACTTTGTTTCCACTGTAGGAGCGATTAGACATGAGTAGTAGTCATCAGTAGTACTGATATCGCAGACCTACAGTATCGTGGCAGATGTGTGAATGAATTATGATGAATTGAAAATGGGGGACCCTGATGTAAACAAGACGAAAGGCTTTCTCTGGTCTGCATCCCCTTAACAATTGTGTGTATCTGGACTGCCATTGAATTGAAACTGAACTTTGGAGAAACTGAATTTGAAAACTGAATTCCAAACAGAATTTGGAAC
>NC_140169.1:143726006-143758506 GCF_963971535.1 Notolepis coatsorum | reverse complement strand
GGTACATCACACAAGAACATAATAAAAGTGCATGTACACAATACACAATACATCACACGTAAACATAAAAAACACAAAACAGAACAGTCTACATAACAGTAAAAGTGTACGACAGTAAAATACAGGGCAATACAGTAACTCTGCAGTTTTGCAGCTGGGACCCGACTAGAGAAAGCAGCGACACTCTTCCTGTAGGGAGTTATGTAATACAGACCTAAACTCGCAGAGGAAGACCAGGGTATCTAAGTGCAGGGAGCGAAATTAACTTTTTGACTCACCGGCCAGTGGCGGGTAGATGGGAAGAATCTACCCGCCAAGCATATTTCTTACCTGCCAACTTTTTTTTGATAGATTTTTTTTGTATTATTATTTTATATACATTTTTTTTTAATAAAATATATATATTATATAATCATACTTGTGATTGTGTTATCTGCGAGACATCGCCACCTCGCTGTCTGCAAACAGCTCCACTGTCTGTGTGTATACTCGAGTGGCCTCCAGCTCCAGCAAGGATTCTCCGGGGGTGCAGCTGGGCCCTAAACGCTACATTCAGCATGCAAAAGAATTCTCCGGCGCTGCACCTGGACCCTAGTCAGCAGCCCTCACTCATGCGATGTAAGCCAGGGACTCGAATACGCATGTTGTTGTTGTAGGACATTGATGTCAGGAGCTTTCTGTAGCTACTGCTGGATGGCGTTGGGACAACGCCTCAGTGAACTATTTAGTTTACTGCGACATTTCGTAGTGACTAGTTACCTAGCCAACGGAGGTATTATGCACTGGACTATTGCTGGAGGATTTGTTGATGTCGGGAGCTATCCGTAGCTAGCCGGCTGGATAACGTTACACAATGCCTCATGTATTAAACTAAGTGAATAGTTGACTGGGTCATTTTGTAACGGTAGCTAACGTTATCTCACGAAGGTCCCACACTGACTAGACTAACGTCACGGTGAGGCAATAGCCTCTGTTTACATGCAGGCATACAGGGGTAGGAGCAGCAGCAGCAGTGCTAACTAACGTCACGGTGACTCGGAGGCAATAGCCTCTGTTTACATGCAGGCATACAGAAACAGGTGGGGAGGGGGTAGCAGCAGTGCGCGGTGCGCGCTTCATGTCTGTGCTGAGACAGCGAGTGAGAACTCCGCTAAATTGATTTTCGGTTTTCACATGACTATTTGATTGCCCGTCACATGGCGCTCAAACGTCTCAGTGGGAGGCGCCAAACGTAAAAACTGAGCGCAAATGGCGGGTGGCGCTCTCTAGTTTCGGTCCCTGTCTAAGTGGATATGGTCCTGTAGCCCATTCCATGCCCAAGGTGCGAAGCTTGAAAAAGCTGTTCTTCCTAGTTCAGTGTTTTTTTTTTTTTTTTTTTTTTTTTTTTAAAGTAGCCATCTTGTGGACCTGGTATGGTAGCTGCTAGAGGCAAAGCTAATTAGGTTGGAAAGATATAGGGGAAGCTTCCCTATGATGGCCTTATATATAAAAACAAACATGTGGGATTTCCTCCGTACGTACAGAGAGGTCCATCCTACCATTTGGTAAAGCACACAATGGTGAGTAAGCCCTTTGGCACTAGTGATGAAGCGCAGAGAAGCATGATACACACTGTCTAGATTTTTTAGCATTGAAGAGGCAGCATGCATATATATTATGTCACCATAGTCAATTACAGACAGGAATGTGGCTTGAACAAGTTTCTTTCTGGCCTCAAAAGAAAAGCATCGTTTGTTGCAAAAGAAAAAACCAAGTTTTAGTTTAAGTTTCTTTGTGAGGTTTCCTCATACGGTAGGGCTCGGCGGTATGTATTTATGAGTGTGTGTATTCGGTGGGTAAGAGTTTCTTATCTGGGTAAGAGTGCTCTCGACCACTCTTAGAATTTGGTCTCGCCTAAGAGAAAAGCAAAAATAAGAAAACATTGCCGAATCCCAGGTAAGAACAAAATAAGAAGAAAATGCTAGCTTTGAACAAAATAAGAGGAAATCTGTTCTTATATCGCTTCGTGAATGAGGCCCAATATTCCTGCCCTTTGCCTTTGTTCCGAGTGCCCAGGAGGCCTGTTGTTGCACAAGGACGTTCCCAAGAGAGGATGTGTTCGTAGGAAGGGAAAGGCAACAATGAATGAAGAGCACCTTTGTGCTTCGTCTTTTGCCTGAAGGGCCTCCTAACTATCCATACATTTATGAACACATTAGTCTTCTTGACAGTATGCATGCCCTGAAATAGTGGATATGTTAATGGAACACAGCAACATTATGGGAAATAATTAGGGATGTTCAATATTGGCTTTTTTTTTACCGATATCCGATATACCGATATTGTCCAACTCTTAATTTCCGATACCGATATTAACCGATACCGATATATGCGGGGTTTCCCCCCCCAAAAAACTGAATAATTTCAGGTAATTAATAATTTCACTGGATATATATATAACAAATATTGTTATTGTTTTTTTTTTTAAAACCGATATCTCTTGTCATGGAATGAACACAACATTATGCATACTTTTGACAATAAATAAATTAAGAATTTGTTCTTACTTGCTTGCCTAGGTAAATAAAGGTAAAAATGTAAAAAAAAAAATATATATATATATATATATTTTGTAAACCGATACCGATCATTTCCGATATTACATTGTAATGCCAATATCGGTAGGCCGATAATATCGGACATCCATAGAAATAATTATTAGAAAGCTATCCGGCTTAGCACAAATTACTACTAGCCTAGCTTAGCACAAATTACTACTAGCCTAGCGTAGCACAAATTACTACTAGCCTGGCTTAGCACAAATGACTACTAGCCTGGTTTAGCACAAATGACTACTAGCCTGGTTTAGCACAAATTACTACTAGCCTAGCTTAGCACAAATGACTACTAGCCTGGTTTAGCACAAATGACTACTAGCCTAGCGTAGCACAAATGACCACTAGCCTGGCTTAGCACAAATGACTACTAGCCTGGCTTAGCACTAATGACTACTAGCCTAGCTTAGCACAAATGACCACTAGCCTGGCTTAGCACAAATGACTACTAGCCTGGCTTAGCACAAATGACTACTAGCCTGGTTTAGCACAAATGACTACTAGCCTAGCTTAGCACAAATGACTACTAGCCCGGCTTAGCACAAATTACTACTAGCCCGGCTTAGCACAAATTACTACTAGCCTGGCTTAGCACAAATTACTACTAGCCTGGCTTAGCACAAATTACTACTAGCCTAGCATAGCACAAATGACTACTAGCCTAGCGTAGCACAAATGACTAGACTAGCCTGGCTTAGCACAAATTACTACTAGCCTGGCTTAGCACAAATTACTACTAGCCTAGCGTAGCACAAATGACTACTAGCCTAGCGTAGCACAAATGACTACTAGCCCGGCTTAGCACAAATTACTACTAGCCCGGCTTAGCACAAATTACTACTAGCCTGGCTTAGCACAAATTACTACTAGCCTAGCGTAGCACAAATTACTACTAGCCTGGCTTAGCACAAATGACTACTAGCCTGGTTTAGCACAAATGACTACTAGCCTGGTTTAGCACAAATGACTACTAGCCTAGCTTAGCACAAATGACTACTAGCCTGGTTTAGCACAAATGACTACTAGCCTAGCGTAGCACAAATGACCACTAGCCTGGCTTAGCACAAATGACTACTAGCCTGGCTTAGCACAAATGACTACTAGCCTATCTTAGCACAAATGACCACTAGCCTGGCTTAGCACAAATGACTACTAGCCTGGCTTAGCACAAATTACTACTAGCCTGGTTTAGCACAAATGACTACTAGCCTAGCTTAGCACAAATGACTACTAGCCCGGCTTAGCACAATTACTACTAGCATGTCTATGTTCCCCGGGTCCTATGTTCCCCGATTGATTGATTGATTGATTGAAAATTTTAGACCACCAACCCTGATTCCAAACTCTAACCTTAACCAACTTCGAAAGAGGGCCTAAGCTTAACCAGTTCGAAACAAGGCGGACATGAATAATTAATAAAATAATAAAAATTTATAAAATGTTCAATCAATTAATCAATCAATCGGGGAACATAGGACCCGGGGAACATAAGAAGCTCATGTGACCCGACCCAGTGAGCCTATGGATCTCGGCTCTTGAACCAAGTAGACATTTCTGCTCGTCATCATAAAAGATCGGTGGCATTCCTCTTTAAAGATTTAAAATGCGTGATGTCATTATGATGTATAGTATTCCCAGAATTACAAGAAGAGGATGGGACAACATCATCATAGGAACATTCGAAAATGGCTTCACCCTTACCACCGGGACGAGACAGATTGCATTATAAGAGGTATATCATTGTCTCCCAGTGCTGAATAACTTCTGTGAGAATGTTAGAGCTGTGATCTTCTTCTTATTCCTTATTCCTGTTCTTATTTATTATTCCTCTTCTTTATGCTTATTCCTCTTCTTATTGCTTATTCCTCTTCATTATGCTTATTCCTCTTCTTATTCCTTATTCCTCTTCTTATTGCTTATTCGTTATTCCTCTTCTTATTCCTCTTCTTATGGCTTATTCCTCTTTTATTCCATGTTCCTCTACTTATTCCTTATTCCTCTTCTTATTGTTTATTCCTCTTCTTATTCCTTATTCCTCTTATTATTCCTCTTATTATTGCTTATTCCTCTTCTTATTCCTTATTCCTCTTCATATTCCTTATTCCTCTTCATATTCCGTATTCCTCTTCGTATACCTCTTCTTATACCTAATTCATTGTCTTATTCCTCATTCCTCTTCTTATGCATTATTCCTCTTCTTATTCCTTATTCCTCTTATTATGCATTATTCCTCTTTGTATGCATTATTCCTGTTCTTATTCCTTTAATTTTCATCATTTCACTGAGCTGTATTTATTACACACACACATCATCACTAACCTAATAACTCTCAAACCAAATGACTTTGTACAAGATGGTTTATAGTTTTGGCATATGTGTGAGATTATGAAGACAATTAATCAGCTTTATGTTTACATGTAGGTTGTTCCTTTAAAGGTGCACTAGTATGCAGTTTGGGGAGAGGCATTTGTTTACATTTTCAGAGCCTGCTATTATAAAACATATTTTCACAATGCATCTACTATACATGTCATTGTATACACTTAGACTATTCTGTCTCATAAATGTAATCATAAATCAAAATAACATAATTTGAGGCACTATGAACCAAGCATAAGCCGAGAATAAGTTTGTAAACTAATTTGCAGGCCCTGCCTTTGTAAAACCACAACAACAACAACAACAACATTGAAAGGATAACTTTTCAGGAAGCTTTCTAGCTTCAAACAGTCTTCCAGGGACCTTGTTTTCCTCTGAGGACAGTTTGTTTATTCACTTGTGAAAATATACATATATACAGTATACAGCCTACAATAGCAAATGTCCCTAACTGACTGCCTGACTGACAGCACTGACTGACTGACATACAGTACTGATTGCCCATTGTTGAGTGTCGTGCCCAGGTCCAGCTTAAGGTCCAGTTTAAGGTCCAGCTTAAGGTCCAGTTTACGGTCCAGCTTAAGGTCCAGTTTACGGTCCAGTTTAAGGTCAAGCTTAACTAGACTTGCCGTGTCCTGTTTCAGTTGTCTCTTCCATAACTACATGTATATTTAACATTTGCTTTCAAAGGTGTCATCTGAAAGGCTTTGTCAGTCAGTCAGTCACACACACACACACACACACACACACGCACACTCGCGCGCACGCACGCGCGCACGCACACACACACACACGCGCGTGCTCACATGCTGTAACAGGTATATGGAAAAGAGGACATTAATCTGTGTGCATCTGCCAGCCGATGGCAGTCTGCCCTGCATTGCAGCAACATGAATGAATAAGGAGGTATTTTATGTTAAGTATATCTTTGAAATGTGACCGGACACGTACGGAACAGTCATAGGCAAAACCCTATAACATGAAACACACAGGCCTAGAGGCCCAAAATGTCGTCTTTTAGTCGAGATCTCGTAGCTTTTTCCCAGTCTCTTTTGCATTTCTGCAGCTGTACAGCCATTTTATAACCCTGGCGTTGCGCTCGATCACCGACGTCCCCTGGCCGGCGTTTCCCCTCAGCTCCAGCTCCAGCAGTCCGTCGCTGTCCTCGCTGTTCCTGGAGAAGCCGCCGTCCGACGCCGTGGACGCCGAGCTCACGCTCCGCACCTTCTGCTCCGTCAGGTCGTCCGATCGCGCGGCAAAGCCCTCCTTCCCCAGAGAGTCGACGACCGCGCCGTCCAGCCCGCAGAAGTTGAAGAAAGCGTCGAAATCCGCAAAGTTCTTGGAGTAGCGCGAGCTGACGTCCGAGTGGGAGCGGCTGACCCCTTTGCGGCACCTCCGCTGGACTTCGGCCACCCTTCTGTGACCAGGCTTCTGGGCGGTGGTGACGTCTGTCGTGGCCGGACCCGGATCCTCCGTACCGCCCCGTCGTTCTATAACTTCATTTTCCTGCGGGATTTCAGTCAACAAGTGCCGAGTTTGAGAAGCGAGATCCCTCCTGGATCCCCCACGTGTCGCCGGCCGTGTGTTGTTGTTATCCTCCGACTTGCATTCCTTACCTGTCGCCTCAGGCGACGCGGCGCTCTTGTCCGCGGAGGAGCCCGCCAGCAGCAGCCTGCGGGTTAAATTCCGCCTGTGCCTCCCGTTCGCCGCCGCCGAGCCCTTCAGCAGGTCACACTTCTGCCGGTAGAGTAAGAGGGAGTCCGGGCGCTTCTTGGAGCTGGACCGACGCACCACGTTGTTCTCCGGCGGCTCCGGCGAGCGGCTCTGCGCTGCGGCACTGACCAGAGGTGAGCTCCTCTCCGCCCCCGCCTGCTTGCCGCCGCGGTTGGAGCCGCTGCGGTTGGAGGAGCCGCCGTCGCTGCTGAGGGA
Source organism: Notolepis coatsorum (assembly GCF_963971535.1). NCBI lineage: Eukaryota > Metazoa > Chordata > Actinopteri > Aulopiformes > Paralepididae > Notolepis > Notolepis coatsorum. Next base: position 143,751,604 of record NC_140169.1, on the reverse strand, counting down.
GGCGGCCGACCCGAAGCTGAGTGCCGGCTCCTGGGTGGAGTTCACCACCTGCGGGCTCTTGACGTACTTCGGCTTGGTGGCGGCGAGCCTCTCCACGGCGCTCATGCCCCCTTTCGCCTCGCTCTCCAGCAGTTCCATTTGCTTTCGGAGGTATTCGGGACCCTTCTCCAGGATCTTAGTGGTGTCCACCACGTCGCTGCCCGTCTCCATTATGTCTTTTCTTTTTGTCCGTATAGTTACTGGATTCTGTTCGGTCAAAGCGGCGGGTAATCCCTTTTTTTTTTCTTCTTTTTTACGCCAAAACGTTTCTCCAAAAAGTTACAGTTTAGAGGCGAGACAGTGAGACGGGGCCGTGTGTGTGTTGCCTGAGCGTGTGTTCACAATGGGAGCGCTCACCTCTCTGTCCCAAACGCACACATCTCCCTGCCCCACCCATCCCAGGCAAGGCCAGGTTGAACAACCAAACACAGGGCTGTTCAAAGTGCACCTCATGACATCACGAGGGGGAATAGTGAAAGTTGATACTGCAGGCACGGCAGTGTTTTTGTCTTCATGCGGTGTGTGTGTGTGTGTGTGTGTGTGTGTGTGTGTGTGTGGGCACTGAGAGACTGAATTCTACCGTCTAGCCCCCCTCCCCCTGTACTACACTCACCTCAAGGATGTGCGGACTACTGGCACTTTGTATTGTGACTTTAAATGTATGTAAACACTTTTTCATATGGTCTGTTGTTTTTGTTGTTTTTGCTTATGCTGTGAACTCTTTCATGAGCTCTTTTAAACCTGTACTGGAAACCAATTCCACCGGCCTAGTTGTGTGTGTGGTACTGGAATAAACTTGACTCAACTTGTTTCTATTTTTTTTATGTTATCTTAAAAATGTCTTATGTCCTGGACAATCTAAATAAGCATATTATTTTTTCGGAATAGATCTAGCTTCTGGCATGCTAACACACACACACACACACGCACGCACGTACGTACGCACGCACGCACGCACGCACGCACACACACACACACACACACACACACACACACACACACACTTGCGCACACACAATGTGATATTTCATAAAGGAAGTGACGTAAGCAGACAGGGTGTGGCACAAGGTGTGGTGGGTGGGTGTGTGTGTGTGTCGTGTGTATGTGTGTGTGTGTGTGTTGTGTGTGTGGGCACTGAGAGACATGCTGTATAGTCTCTTCAAAACTATTGTCTCTTCTGAATTCTACCATCTCTGTGTGTGTGATACTGCAATAAACCTGACTCAACTTGTTTCTATTTTCTTTATGTTATCTTAAAAATGACTTATGTCCTGGACAATCTAAATAAGCATATTCTTTTTTCGGAATGGATCTAGCTTCTGGCATGCTAACACACGCACACGCACGCACGCACGCACGCACGCACGCACGCACGCACGCACGCACGCACGCACGCTATATAAATGCACCATTTACACATACAGTATGCACACGCACACGCAGTGACCTTTTAATGCTTAGTTTGGACATTCCATTGGACTAACATTCATTCCCTAACTCCTTACCCTAAAATAGGCCTGTGTTCCCATTTCTCAAACATTGCTTATTAACATGACTAAGCCAAGGTGTCATCGCCAGTAGTCATTTTAACCACATTTACCGCTCTGGCCAAGGAGTTGAAGGATTTGGGGTGCTTTTTCAATGTATGTGATGTATAGATTGGGGGGAGGTGACCACAGCTAAAACGGTGAGATCGAAATGTGCATGGAAGACGGTGATAGAACGGTGACCAGTGGATTGAATACACTGCCAGCGAGGGTGTTTGTTGACATTCCTTGTAAGAACATCTGAGATAAGAGCGAGTGTCTCCCAGAGCAGGAGGGAGAGAGGTTCATCTTAATGAAACGTGAAATGTGTGTAAAGGTTATTAACGCAGTTGTCATGACAACACGGCACATGACAACCAGAAAGGGGTGGGCTATCGTTGCTACGGCGAGGATCTATAAGTCGAACGGTGTTTCCGGGTGTAAGGCAGACTAGAATCTGACAGAGAAGCGAGTAGGACTGAGATCACACAGAAGACACTCTCTCCTCTCATCGAGAGGGGGGGGGGGGGGGGGGGGGAAGAATGCCACATCATCATTAGCTTCGGCTAACGCGAGGAGGGTTAGGCTGACGACCAGGCCTGAACACTATTGGACTGAATAACAAAAGGACGATAGACGAACACACCGAAAGATCATTAGAATAGACTCTTCAAGGACAATAACATCTGTTAACATCTGAGCTGAGGTTTCTGTTTATCAAATAAAACCACGCTTTTCCTTGTAAGGTATTTCACGTTGTCGAAGTGTCGAATTCTTACGGAGGTGGAGAATTATTATGGTTTGCGGAGTGTACTAACGGGGAGAGATAAGGATCTTATCAGCCAGTATCTAAGACGTCAGGACCATTAAAAGTACACAACGCAGAGGAATTGGATGGAGGGCCAAACAGACGAAGACGTGATACTGGCCAGTTTGATCAGGATCTAACAGAGTGGATTCGGTGAACAACACATTCTGTCAATCTACCTCGTCTCATAATGTTCACTATGTTCTATCTTGACTAAATACATTGTTTTATGCAGCCTGTAACTGAGGGGTACAATTCCCTGACTGTATTGTTAGATATGATACTTACTACCACTACCTCTTGTACTTTAGACTCTGGCCACCCAGTACTAGGCATAAATAATTATGGTAAACACTCCCACGTAGATGAAACGATCCAACACAAATGTACCAAGTCGAAAGTCTGCGTTTAATAATAATTAATACATAGCAAAAGGTATGTAGAGCAATCACTTAATTACATTTATGATTTGAAATAGGATGCACTTTTATGGCAAATGAGTATTCGTTGGTATATCAATAGAGAACGTCCAATCTCTGGTGGCGCAGGCGGTAAATATACAACCTGGAATATTTAAGGAATAATAGCAATGATACTTTAATGATTATAGAACTGGATACACTAGGGGGGAATTCCGGTCGCTTGTAAGACAACTGGAGAAGGGGGGGGGGGGTAGAGTCTGGCTGTATCCGTCTGGCCGAGGGTATCCTGGGAGAACCCACGGTTGTGCGGCTCGGTGCCTCAGCGATCCTCGATCCACAGATGAAAGCAGTTGGACTCTCTGTGGGCCAGCTTCCTCCGGTCCACGATGGAGAGACGTGAAGCGACCTCGTCGTGTAGAGCGTCTCCTCACCTGTCGTCCTCTCCGGGGGGGGGGTTTCCAACACACGGCAGTGTTGGTCTTTATCCATAGAATAATCACTGTATACAAAGCATAATCCGTGCCTGGGAAGGCGGGCTGTCGTCGGTAGAATAATCCGGTATGCAGGTCCACTCGCTCGTCGGCTCTGGGGCTCCTCGGGTGCAGCCTCACATGGGGTCGGCCACCCTGGATAAGCAGCCAGTTCTACCCGAAACGATGGGGGTACTGACTACGAAAGTATTCTCACTGCACGAAGCACTACATATGAATAGACTATTATTAGCTTAATAGACTACGTCCAACTCGACGATATAGTGCCAAATATGACTATTCAAATATTAATATACACGATGTCTCAATACCGATAGTAGGCCGAACTTGGCCTTACTCCCACACGTGGCGTCGCGGGGAGGCTTTACGTCTGTCACTCTATTGGAGGGTAAGAAACTGGACTAAAAGGAAGTCCTACTTTAGTAGCGCAGTATATATACGCACTATGAACAAATAGTACCATTAGTGGTGCGGTAACCAGATTCCTACGCGGAACTAGGACTTGTTCGTACATGTTGAGCGGTACGTTTGAACTGGGTCTGGGGGGTATGGCAGCCTGGCACCAAGGTCTCGACCAATAGTAGAATGGAGACTATTATGGGATGTTCAGTAGGCTAGAATGGATATTCAATGCATATTGTACAAGGAATATACAAGGGATATCAGGGAATATTAGAGAATATACAAATACAATTAAATATATATATATAAATAAATATATATATTCGGTTTAATCTGGCCCTTCACAACAGCCACCCCCTGATTGGTCCCAGACCTAATCAGTTAAGCAGAGACAGATTAATCGCGTTGTCTATTTACACATAAGGGTTTGCTGTAGGGGTCAGTCAACTTCACAAAGTCATAGGGTTATAGGGTCATGGTCATCATCGATTGTGTCTGGGAGTCGGGGCAGTTCTATGAGCCTCGCCACGGGACGGGTGTAAGTGCGACCCTGGACAAGCACTTCAGCTGCTCGGACCTCGCCGTCGGCACCGGTGATCACTTTGCTTATGCGGCCGGCCGGCCACATAGCTCTGGGCAGTGATTGATCAATAATCATGACGACTGTTCCTTCTGTCAAATTGTCTCTCTCCTTTACCCACTTCTGGCGGGTCTGTAGAGACGGTAGGTAGTGCAGTAGGAATGTCCTTTGTTGTGCACTCTCTATGGTAGTGCAATCATCTATGTTGGGGTCTGCGGAGATAACAGTGCTCAATCCACAGAACATAGGTTTCTTATTCTCAGCCTCCTCTTGACTGGCTTCCCTCGGGATAGGCGTGGGCCACTCTCCTTCCGGGAGCTTTAGGAATGCTGGGCCGTCACTGTAGACATTGCGACGGGTGAGGTCATCTAGGGGCATTCCCCGGGTGATGACGTCAGCTGGGTTCTGTTTTGTATCAACGTAGCGCCACTCTGTTTCTCCGGTTAACTCTTCGGTTAAGTCTTGAATCTCGGTGACTCTGACTCCCACGAAGACTTTGTACTTGCATGAGTCCGATTTGATCCAGGCGAGTACTGTCGTGGAATCTGACCACAGGATTGTTCTAGACACCGGTATGGTGAGCTCACGTTGGATGAGCGTGGCTAGGTGCGCTCCGGCTAGGGCTGCGCAGAGCTCTAGACGTGGGATAGATTGTTGCTTGCGTGGGGCTATTCTCGAGCGGGCGAGGACAAATGCTGTGTAGATCTCTCCCCCCTCTTCTTGGGCCCGCAAGTAGGCTACTGATCCGTATGCGACCTCTGAGGCGTCACTGAAGACGTGTAAGTCCATTTTACATGTCTCTGGCCTCACCGTGGGTGGGAAGTAGCTTCGGCGCATGTTAACGCCTGGGAGTGAGTGGAGCTCCATCTCCCACTCTCTCCAGGTGGATGCAAGGTGTGCGGGAATGGGGTCGTCCCAGCCCTGGTCCTTGTCCCACAATGCTCGTACAATCATTTTTGCCCTGGTGGTGTACGGTAGAATACATCCTAGCGGGTCATATTGTCGGGCGAGTGTTGTGTACACACTCCGTCTGGTGGTCGGCGCCGCCGCCGGCCTTCCCTGCTCCGTAGTCAGGGGCTTGTGTCTGTAGTGAAGCGAATCTGTTTTGAATCGCCACACCAATCCCAGGGTCATCTCCTGGGCTTCTCCCGGGATTGTAGCCATCCAGGTCTCGCTGCTGGCTGCCTTGTCCTCGGAGGAGAGGCTGCGCAGTACTTGCGGATCGCTGCTGGCCCACTGCCTGAGATCAAAGCCGCCTTTGATCAATGAGGCGCGGAGTTTAATCAGGAGAGCCTCGGCTTCTTCCTGGGTTGAAAGGCTTTGTAGACAGTTGTCTACGTAGAAGCTGTTCTTTACGCTGTGTCGGACCTCTTCGTCCGCTGCTGGGTCCTCTGCTACATGTTTCTGTAGTGCAAATGTAGCACAGCAGGGGCTGCACGTGGTTCCGAAGGGGAGGACTTCCCATTGGTAGATGGCTGGGTGCTCATCTCCTGGCTTCTCTCTCCATAGGAACCGTAACAGGGGCTTGTCCTCCTCTACTAATCTCACCTGCAGGAACATTCCTTTAATGTCCCCGTTGATGGCCACCTTTTCCTGGCGGAAGCGGAGTAGAACGCCGAGTAGGGAGGGGCCGAGTGTGGGACCGGGCAGTAACTCTTTATTCAGATTTTGGGATCCGATCTGGTAGCTGCAGTTAAATACTATGCGGTCTTTACCGTTGTGATGGACCTTGTGGTGAGGCACGTACCACGATTCAGTGGTCTGGTCAGCCTCTTTAATGTCCATCTTTGTGACGTGTCCCGCTGTGATGAGCTTCTCAATCTCAGCGCGGTATACACTCTCTTGGGCGGGGTTCTTGGCTAAGCGCCGCTCCGTGTTCAGCAGGTACCGTTCTGTGGCGTCTGTCTTGGCGTGGAAAGTAGGCATTCCTTCTCGCCGCAGGAGTGGCGTGGCGTATCTCAACACGCCGTTGACCGGGACTCTCTTGGTCCCTGTCTCGAGGAGGTGAATGGCGTAAATGTCATCTTTAGAGCGAATGTCTTTCTTTCCGTTCTTAAAGGGCATTTGTTCCAAGGTCCATAGCCGCTCTACGTGTTGCAGGAGTGTGGTTTCTCCCTCTGTGACTCGGGAGTGGAGACATCTAGTGGCTGTACTTCGGTTGAGAGATTTGGCGAGCGGGCCTTGGAGAGTCCATCCCAAACGGGTCTCGACTGCTGCAGGACAGCCTCGGGGTCCGGTATGAACCCGGTCTATCGGGACAATGAGGTCTGCATGGTCGGAGCCTATCAACAGGGTCGGCATAGCATTGTCTATGAGCGGGATCGGTAACCTGCGCAGATGTGCATATTTCTCCATCAGCTTGGCGACGGGGTATGTGTACCGCGACAGTCCTATTTCTTGGCTGGTGAAAGCGTCTGTAATCTGGTACCGTCGCTCAGGCTGGCCGCTTGCTGCGATAGAGAATGAGACATTCTCGCCCTTTATCGTCTTCAAATCTCGTCTTATTGTCCGAATTGTCATTTGGGTTTCGCTTCCCCGCAGCCCTAGCTGGGCCGCAGCGGAGGCGAGCAGAAGGGTCTTCTCTGACCCGTCATCGAGGACGGCGTAAGTGTCCAGGACTTTATTCTGGTAGCTTAGTGTCACACGCACTACTTTTAGGAGTACTCGGGCTCCACTGCTGCTGGCGGGATCGATGTACATGACGCTCGCTTTGCTGCTGGATGGTGCGGGTGAAGGGCGCCGTCTGTTACTGTCGTGAAGTATGTCCAGATGGGCTCCATCGCACTTGGTGCACCTTTTCTTTAAGCGGCATTCGGCTGCCATGTGTGAGCGCGCACAGCGAAAACAGCGCTTGTTGGACTTTATCCATTGACTTGCTTCCTCCGCGTTCAGCTTGGGGAAGGAGTCACATTGCGCTAGCCAGTGTTCTTTCTCACAGTAGGGGCACACTATCTTCCACTTCTCCGTTCTGGAGGGGGTACTGTGGCTCCTGCTGCTCGGTACTGACTCCGATTGGTGCATCACAGTCACCGATCTTCTTCCATCATTTAGTCGTCTGGTTCCTTCTCTGGAGCCAGGGGTGCTCCGTCCGAATGTATCTAGCCGTAGGCTGCTGACTTCTCTCGCCAGGAAGTCTGCTAGATCGAGGAGGTTCGGTTCGGGGCCATTCGGGTCTCGGTGGTCTCTCTGCCGCCTAAAACGCTCCTGTCGAGCGGGCGGCAGCTTCTCCAAGATCCTTTCCACATTTGAGTTGGCGTAAAGTTCATGCCTCCCCTTCTCTCTCTGCGCTCCCAACATCCCTACCAGGGACTGCACTCTGATGGACAGGTCGTCCAGTGCTCGATTGTCTATTGCTGGGGGTAAGCGGTCGATGTGTCGGATCTCCTGGATCACGTAATCCCATATGCGCTCATACCTCTGGTCCAATGCTACCAGCGCTGCTGTGTATGGGGTGGTGGAAGTCGCGTAGGCGAGCGCTATATTATGTGCGCGGGGTACCTTTAAGTGCTTCAGTAGGATGGCGTATTTATGGCGTTCATCCAATACATCCACCAACATGGTCTCCAGACACATGCGGAGTTCTGTATACTGGGCCCGGTTCTCTTGGGTGAAGTCGGGTACCATAGGCGTGCCAATGTATGACGCTGACTGTGGATACATCGGCGAGCGTTGGGGGAGAGGCCTCCTAGGCGAGTCTCCTCCCGCTCCTTGGTATGGGCTGGTACCGGCAGTGTACCATGGCCCGCTTGTCCAGGTGCTGTTCCTCGGTGCGGGTCGTGCGTCGTGCTCACCCGTGTATAGAGTCGGGGGTCTGTAGCGCAGCTCCGCGGGAGTATAGCCTGGGCTGTACCGGACCTCCTGGTCCGGTAGAGTACTGTGCTGTCGTCGGGCGCGGTTCTCCTCCTCTTCCTCTTCGTCTTCAGTTAGGTCATCCAGTGCTTGTAGTCTCTGGTTTAGCCTCTCCACAGGATATGCTGCTCCTTCCCGGTTGCTAGGTCTCGCTTGGACCGGTGGGGGGAGGTGGTCTGTGGGGGGTATAGACCTCGTCTGTTGGTCAAGTTCAGGGTTGTTTACTCGGCTAGGGGATGCCGCCCTGGAGGTGTGTCTAGACGAGTTCCTGGAGCCTCTGGCGGAGGGAGAGGGTGTTGTCCGTCTGATCAGCTGTTCTATTAGTTGCGCTTGCTGTCTGTCGCGCTCTGCGTCCCGTAGAGCACCAGCAGCTGCTCGCTGGCTGTCTGCTCGGTCTCGGGCCACATTCTCTTCCATCTGAATGCGTCTTATTTCTAGACGTATATGCTCTTCTTCGCTCCGCTGCTGGATCTGCAGTCGGTCGCGTTCAGCAGCGGCGTTCAGGCTGATGAGGAAGGCCTGCTGTAGGGTCCTCTCTGCCTCGCTGGGAGAAGGCGGTTGTATAGGGGAGCCTTCCCTCGGGGTACTCCTTGCGGAGCCTTGGAGCTCTATCTCCACGGTGCTCTCCCCGTCTTCTTCCGTGCCGAGTTCTCTCTCGGTAGCGTTGTATTCCTCCCGGGACTCATCGGGGACTACTTCTTCAGTACTGGCGGGGTGTGAAGTCATGTCTGGTTCCCACTGGTCCCCACCGTGAGCTTGGTCAGTTACATTAGAACCCGTAGGGGCCTCTATGGTCGGGGTAGTCTGGGCGTTGGGGTTAGACATACTTTTACTTTCTAGTTTTACCGCGTTTACTGTTAGTAGAAGACTAGGTTGTTGACTGACAGCGTAAGCCTCTAAGTACTAAGGGAGCCGTCGTTCGCGCTGCGGGCGTTGGTTAGGAGGATCGTTTCGTGGAGTGTTCATCATAGGCCATTTCAATATTAATAACACTATATTAATATTACACTAATTACCATCCGGCTCGAAGGACCAATTGTAACTGAGGGGTACAATTCCCTGACTGTATTGTTAGATATGATACTTACTACCACTACCTCTTGTACTTTAGACTCTGGCCACCCAGTACTAGGCATAAATAATTATGGTAAACACTCCCACGTAGATGAAACGATCCAACACAAATGTACCAAGTCGAAAGTCTGCGTTTAATAATAATTAATACATAGCAAAAGGTATGTAGAGCAATCACTTAATTACATTTATGATTTGAAATAGGATGCACTTTTATGGCAAATGAGTATTCGTTGGTATATCAATAGAGAACGTCCAATCTCTGGTGGCGCAGGCGGTAAATATACAACCTGGAATATTTAAGGAATAATAGCAATGATACTTTAATGATTATAGAACTGGATACACTAGGGGGGAATTCCGGTCGCTTGTAAGACAACTGGAGAAGGGGGGGGGGGTAGAGTCTGGCTGTATCCGTCTGGCCGAGGGTATCCTGGGAGAACCCACGGTTGTGCGGCTCGGTGCCTCAGCGATCCTCGATCCACAGATGAAAGCAGTTAGACTCTCTGTGGGCCGGCTTCCTCCGGTCCACGATGGAGAGACGTGAAGCGACCTCGTCGTGTAGAGCGTCTCCTCACCTGTCGTCCTCTCCGGGGGGGGGGTTTCCAACACACGGCAGTGTTGGTCTTTATCCATAGAATAATCACTGTATACAAAGCATAATCCGTGCCTGGGAAGGCGGGCTGTCGTCGGTAGAATAATCCGGTATGCAGGTCCACTCGCTCGTCGGCTCTGGGGCTCCTCGGGTGCAGCCTCACATGGGGTCGGCCACCCTGGATAAGCAGCCAGTTCTACCCGAAACGATGGGGGTACTGACTACGAAAGTATTCTCACCGCACGAAGCACTACATATGAATAGACTATTATTAGCTTAATAGACTACGTCCAACTCGACGATATAGTGCCAAATATGACTATTCAAATATTAATATACACGATGTCTCAATACCGATAGTAGGCCGAACTTGGCCTTACTCCCACACGTGGCGTCGCGGGGAGGCTTTACGTCTGTCACTCTATTGGAGGGTAAGAAACTGGACTAAAAGGAAGTCCTACTTTAGTAGCGCAGTATATATACGCACTATGAACAAATAGTACCATTAGTGGTGCGGTAGCCAGATTCCTACGCGGAACTAGGACTTGTTCGTACATGTTGAGCGGTACGTTTGAACTGGGTCTGGGGGGTATGGCAGCCTGGCACCAAGGTCTCGACCAATAGTAGAATGGAGACTATTATGGGATGTTCAGTAGGCTAGAATGGATATTCAATGCATATTGTACAAGGAATATACAAGGGATATCAGGGAATATTAGAGAATATACAAATACAATTAAATATATATATATAAATAAATATATATATTCGGTTTAATCTGGCCCTTCACAACAGCCACCCCCTGATTGGTCCCAGACCTAATCAGTTAAGCAGAGACAGATTAATCGCGTTGTCTATTTACACATAAGGGTTTGCTGTAGGGGTCAGTCAACTTCACAAAGTCATAGGGTTATAGGGTCATGGTCATCATCGATTGTGTCTGGGAGTCGGGGCAGTTCTATGAGCCTCGCCACGGGACGGGTGTAAGTGCGACCCTGGACAAGCACTTCAGCTGCTCGGACCTCGCCGTCGGCACCGGTGATCACTTTGCTTACGCGGCCGGCCGGCCACATAGCTCTGGGCAGTGATTGATCAATAATCATGACGACTGTTCCTTCTGTCAAATTGTCTCTCTCCTTTACCCACTTCTGGCGGGTCTGTAGAGACGGTAGGTAGTGCAGTAGGAATGTCCTTTGTTGTGCACTCTCTATGGTAGTGCAATCATCTATGTTGGGGTCTGCGGAGATAACAGTGCTCAATCCACAGAACATAGGTTTCTTATTCTCAGCCTCCTCTTGACTGGCTTCCCTCGGGATAGGCGTGGGCCACTCTCCTTCCGGGAGCTTTAGGAATGCTGGGCCGTCACTGTAGACATTGCGACGGGTGAGGTCATCTAGGGGCATTCCCCGGGTGATGACGTCAGCTGGGTTCTGTTTTGTATCAACGTAGCGCCACTCTGTTTCTCCGGTTAACTCTTCGGTTAAGTCTTGAATCTCGGTGACTCTGACTCCCACGAAGACTTTGTACTTGCATGAGTCCGATTTGATCCAGGCGAGTACTGTCGTGGAATCTGACCACAGGATTGTTCTAGACACCGGTATGGTGAGCTCACGTTGGATGAGCGTGGCTAGGTGCGCTCCGGCTAGGGCTGCGCAGAGCTCTAGACGTGGGATAGATTGTTGCTTGCGTGGGGCTATTCTCGAGCGGGCGAGGACAAATGCTGTGTAGATCTCTCCCCCCTCTTCTTGGGCCCGCAAGTAGGCTACTGATCCGTATGCGACCTCTGAGGCGTCACTGAAGACGTGTAAGTCCATTTTACATGTCTCTGGCCTCACCGTGGGTGGGAAGTAGCTTCGGCGCATGTTAACGCCTGGGAGTGAGTGGAGCTCCATCTCCCACTCTCTCCAGGTGGATGCAAGGTGTGCGGGAATGGGGTCGTCCCAGCCCTGGTCCTTGTCCCACAATGCTCGTACAATCATTTTTGCCCTGGTGGTGTACAGTAGAATACATCCTAGCGGGTCATATTGTCGGGCGAGTGTTGTGTACACACTCCGTCTGGTGGTCGGCGCCGCCGCCGGCCTTCCCTGCTCCGTAGTCAGGGGCTTGTGTCTGTAGTGAAGCGAATCTGTTTTGAATCGCCACACCAATCCCAGGGTCATCTCCTGGGCTTCTCCCGGGATTGTAGCCATCCAGGTCTCGCTGCTGGCTGCCTTGTCCTCGGAGGAGAGGCTGCGCAGTACTTGCGGATCGCTGCTGGCCCACTGCCTGAGATCAAAGCCGCCTTTGATCAATGAGGCGCAGAGTTTAATCAGGAGAGCCTTGGCTTCTTCCTGGGTTGAAAGGCTTTGTAGACAGTTGTCTACGTAGAAGCTGTTCTTTACGCTGTGTCGGACCTCTTCGTCCGCTGCTGGGTCCTCTGCTACATGTTTCTGTAGTGCAAATGTAGCACAGCAGGGGCTGCACGTGGTTCCGAAGGGGAGGACTTCCCATTGGTAGATGGCTGGGTGCTCATCTCCTGGCTTCTCTCTCCATAGGAACCGTAACAGGGGCTTGTCCTCCTCTACTAATCTCACCTGCAGGAACATTCCTTTAATGTCCCCGCTGATGGCCACCTTTTCCTGGCGGAAGCGGAGTAGAACGCCGAGTAGGGAGGGGCCGAGTGTGGGACCGGGCAGTAACTCTTTATTCAGATTTTGGGATCCGATCTGGTAGCTGCAGTTAAATACTATGCTGTCTTTACCGTTGTGATGGACCTTGTGGTGAGGCACGTACCACGATTCAGTGGTCTGGTCAGCCTCTTTAATGTCCATCTTTGTGACGTGTCCCGCTGTGATGAGCTTCTCAATCTCAGCGCGGTATACACTCTCTTGGGCGGGGTTCTTGGCTAAGCGCCGCTCCGTGTTCAGCAGGTACCGTTCTGTGGCGTCTGTCTTGGCGTGGAAAGTAGGCATTCCTTCTCGCCGCAGGAGTGGCGTGGCGTATCTCAACACGCCGTTGACCGGGACTCTCTTGGTCCCTGTCTCGAGGAGGTGAATGGCGTAAATGTCATCTTTAGAGCGAATGTCTTTCTTTCCGTTCTTAAAGGGCATTTGTTCCAAGGTCCATAGCCGCTCTACGTGTTGCAGGAGTGCGGTTTCTCCCTCTGTGACTCGGGAGTGGAGACATCTAGTGGCTGTACTTCGGTTGAGAGATTTGGCGAGCGGGCCTTGGAGAGTCCATCCCAAACGGGTCTCGACTGCTGCAGGACAGCCTCGGGGTCCGGTATGAACCCGGTCTATCGGGACAATGAGGTCTGCATGGTCGGAGCCTATCAACAGGGTCGGCATAGCATTGTCTATGAGCGGGATCGGTAACCTGCGCAGATGTGCATATTTCTCCATCAGCTTGGCGACGGGGTATGTGTACCGCAACAGTCCTATTTCTTGGCTGGTGAAAGCGTCTGTAATCTGGTACCGTCGCTCAGGCTGGCCGCTTGCTGCGATAGAGAATGAGACATTCTCGCCCTTTATCGTCTTCAAATCTCGTCTTATTGTCCGAATTGTCATTTGGGTTTCGCTTCCCCGCAGCCCTAGCTGGGCCGCAGCGGAGGCGAGCAGAAGGGTCTTCTCTGACCCGTCATCGAGGACGGCGTAAGTGTCCAGGACTTTATTCTGGTAGCTTAGTGTCACACGCACTACTTTTAGGAGTACTCGGGCTCCACTGCTGCTGGCGGGATCGATGTACATGACGCTCGCTTTGCTGCTGGATGGTGCGGGTGAAGGGCGCCGTCTGTTACTGTCGTGAAGTATGTCCAGATGGGCTCCATCGCACTTGGTGCACCTTTTCTTTAAGCGGCATTCGGCTGCCATGTGTGAGCGCGCACAGCGAAAACAGCGCTTGTTGGACTTTATCCATTGACTTGCTTCCTCCGCGTTCAGCTTGGGGAAGGAGTCACATTGCGCTAGCCAGTGTTCTTTCTCACAGTAGGGGCACACTATCTTCCACTTCTCCGTTCTGGAGGGGGTACTGTGGCTCCTGCTGCTCGGTACTGACTCCGATTGGTGCATCACAGTCACCGATCTTCTTCCATCATTTAGTCGTCTGGTTCCTTCTCTGGAGCCAGGGGTGCTCCGTCCGAATGTATCTAGCCGTAGGCTGCTGACTTCTCTCGCCAGGAAGTCTGCTAGATCGAGGAGGTTCGGTTCGGGGCCATTCGGGTCTCGGTGGTCTCTCTGCCGCCTAAAACGCTCCTGTCGAGCGGGCGGCAGCTTCTCCAAGATCCTTTCCACATTTGAGTTGGCGTAAAGTTCATGCCTCCCCTTCTCTCTCTGCGCTCCCAACATCCCTACCAGGGACTGCACTCTGATGGACAGGTCGTCCAGTGCTCGATTGTCTATTGCTGGGGGTAAGCGGTCGATGTGTCGGATCTCCTGGATCACGTAATCCCATATGCGCCCATACCTCTGGTCCAATGCTACCAGCGCTGCTGTGTATGGGGTGGTGGAAGTCGCGTAGGCGAGCGCTATATTATGTGCGCGGGGTACCTTTAAGTGCTTCAGTAGGATGGCGTATTTATGGCGTTCATCCAATACATCCACCAACATGGTCTCCAGACACATGCGGAGTTCTGTATACTGGGCCCGGTTCTCTTGGGTGAAGTCGGGTACCATAGGCGTGCCAATGTATGACGCTGACTGTGGATACATCGGCGAGCGTTGGGGGAGAGGCCTCCTAGGCGAGTCTCCTCCCGCTCCTTGGTATGGGCTGGTACCGGCAGTGTACCATGGCCCGCTTGTCCAGGTGCTGTTCCTCGGTGCGGGTCGTGCGTCGTGCTCACCCGTGTATAGAGTCGGGGGTCTGTAGCGCAGCTCCGCGGGAGTATAGCCTGGGCTGTACCGGACCTCCTGGTCCGGTAGAGTACTGTGCTGTCGTCGGGCGCGGTTCTCCTCCTCTTCCTCTTCGTCTTCAGTTAGGTCATCCAGTGCTTGTAGTCTCTGGTTTAGCCTCTCCACAGGATATGCTGCTCCTTCCCGGTTGCTAGGTCTCGCTTGGACCGGTAGGGGGAGGTGGTCTGTGGGGGGTATAGACCTCGTCTGTTGGTCAAGTTCAGGGTTGTTTACTCGGCTAGGGGATGCCGCCCTGGAGGTGTGTCTAGACGAGTTCCTGGAGCCTCTGGCGGAGGGAGAGGGTGTTGTCCGTCTGATCAGCTGTTCTATTAGTTGCGCTTGCTGTCTGTCGCGCTCTGCGTCCCGTAGAGCACCAGCAGCTGCTCGCTGGCTGTCTGCTCGGTCTCGGGCCACATTCTCTTCCATCTGAATGCGTCTTATTTCTAGACGTATATGCTCTTCTTCGCTCCGCTGCTGGATCTGCAGTCGGTCGCGTTCAGCAGCGGCGTTCAGGCTGATGAGGAAGGCCTGCTGTAGGGTCCTCTCTGCCTCGCTGGGAGAAGGCGGTTGTATAGGGGAGCCTTCCCTCGGGGTACTCCTTGCGGAGCCTTGGAGCTCTATCTCCACGGTGCTCTCCCCGTCTTCTTCCGTGCCGAGTTCTCTCTCGGTAGCGTTGTATTCCTCCCGGGACTCATCGGGGACTACTTCTTCAGTACTGGCGGGGTGTGAAGTCATGTCTGGTTCCCACTGGTCCCCACCGTGAGCTTGGTCAGTTACATTAGAACCCGTAGGGGCTTCTATGGTCGGGGTAGTCTGGGCGTTGGGGTTAGACATACTTTTACTTTCTAGTTTTACCGCGTTTACTGTTAGTAGAAGACTAGGTTGTTGACTGACAGCGTAAGCCTCTAAGTACTGAGGGAGCCGTCGTTCGCGCTGCGGGCGTTGGTTAGGAGGATCGTTTCGTGGAGTGTTCATCATAGGCCATTTCAATATTAATAACACTATATTAATATTACACTAATTACCATCCGGCTCGAAGGACCAATTGTAACTGAGGGGTACAATTCCCTGACTGTATTGTTAGATATGATACTTACTACCACTACCTCTTGTACTTTAGACTCTGGCCACCCAGTACTAGGCATAAATAATTATGGTAAACACTCCCACGTAGATGAAACGATCCAACACAAATGTACCAAGTCGAAAGTCTGCGTTTAATAATAATTAATACATAGCAAAAGGTATGTAGAGCAATCACTTAATTACATTTATGATTTGAAATAGGATGCACTTTTATGGCAAATGAGTATTCGTTGGTATATCAATAGAGAACGTCCAATCTCTGGTGGCGCAGGCGGTAAATATACAACCTGGAATATTTAAGGAATAATAGCAATGATACTTTAATGATTATAGAACTGGATACACTAGGGGGGAATTCCGGTCGCTTGTAAGACAACTGGAGAAGGGGGGGGGGGGTAGAGTCTGGCTGTATCCGTCTGGCCGAGGGTATCCTGGGAGAACCCACGGTTGTGCGGCTCGGTGCCTCAGCGATCCTCGATCCACAGATGAAAGCAGTTGGACTCTCTGTGGGCCGGCTTCCTCCGGTCCACGATGGAGAGACGTGAAGCGACCTCGTCGTGTAGAGCGTCTCCTCACCTGTCGTCCTCTCCGGGGGGGGGGTTTCCAACACACGGCAGTGTTGGTCTTTATCCATAGAATAATCACTGTATACAAAGCATAATCCGTGCCTGGGAAGGCGGGCTGTCGTCGGTAGAATAATCCGGTATGCAGGTCCACTCGCTCGTCGGCTCTGGGGCTCCTCGGGTGCAGCCTCACATGGGGTCGGCCACCCTGGATAAGCAGCCAGTTCTACCCGAAACGATGGGGGTACTGACTACGAAAGTATTCTCACCGCACGAAGCACTACATATGAATAGACTATTATTAGCTTAATAGACTACGTCCAACTCGACGATATAGTGCCAAATATGACTATTCAAATATTAATATACACGATGTCTCAATACCGATAGTAGGCCGAACTTGGCCTTACTCCCACACGTGGCGTCGCGGGGAGGCTTTACGTCTGTCACTCTATTGGAGGGTAAGAAACTGGACTAAAAGGAAGTCCTACTTTAGTAGCGCAGTATATATACGCACTATGAACAAATAGTACCATTAGTGGTGCGGTAGCCAGATTCCTACGCGGAACTAGGACTTGTTCGTACATGTTGAGCGGTACGTTTGAACTGGGTCTGGGGGGTATGGCAGCCTGGCACCAAGGTCTCGACCAATAGTAGAATGGAGACTATTATGGGATGTTCAGTAGGCTAGAATGGATATTCAATGCATATTGTACAAGGAATATACAAGGGATATCAGGGAATATTAGAGAATATACAAATACAATTAAATATATATATATAAATAAATATATATATTCGGTTTAATCTGGCCCTTCACAACACAGCCCATGGCACTTCTTGTACCCCCCCCCCCTCGCCCATGCTGCTATGACACCTGGGTGTCCCTAAGTGGATTAATAAAGTAACATCTTATCTCAGATGTATCTGGGGGCAGCGGTGGCCTAAAGGTTAGAGAAGCGGGTTTTGTGACCGGAAAGTCGCCGGTTCGATCCCCCGGACCGGCATGGAAAATCTGGGCTCTCCTCACCCTATCTATCAGAGACACTTAACACCAACCGCTGAAGTGCCCTTGAGCAAGGCACTAAACCCCCAACTGCTCCAGTGGAGTTGCTCAGTGGCCAACGGGGTCAGACTGTGGTTGTACTGGGCAGCTCCCGGGTGTGAATGGAACTGTGTGAATGTGAAGCAGGGCGTAGCTGAAAAAGAGCATCCGTGCTCAGAGAACCTACCGTGGTGAATATAAGTATAGTTTTAGAGTGGTCTGGGGTATTTTCCTAGAACGCTAGTAATATGCCCCGACGCATATTATACTTAATCCATTGGCATTTCGTCCCTATAGACCAGGGGTGGGCAATTATTTTTCCCGGGGGGCCGAATGAGCAACTGAAAATATGTTGGAGGGCCGGGCAGAAATTTCAAACTCAATTATGCATAATATACATTTTATTTCTATATAAAAAGCAGTAAATTGCATTGTTTTGACCCCTGGTAAGAGTGTATGTTAATATTTGGCAATTAAAAGGTGAGGTTAGCTTTCAAAAATATAATTTATTCAAATAGAATTTATTTCCAAAATGATAAACAAAATGTGAAACATTAATAACAAGGGGTATGTATGAAAAAGTGCTATACAAATAAAGTTATTATTTTGAGTTTCATATACTATTGAAACAAGGATTTTCTTAGCTTTCTAAAGACATCACATCATCTTATAGCCAAAATAAACAAGACATGTCACTGAACTGTGTAAAGAAAAGTGTCCCAGTTTTGTAGCCTTTTTTTACGTTACATGGCTATATTAAACATTTAATGTTTTCAGAACTGTGCAAAAAAAAGAAAAAAAATATATCAAGTGTCCCATTTCACTTGTTATATTTCCACATTTTAGTTTTTGACGTCACATGTGTTGTTGTCTGTAGCTGTCACTGCCATCACATGTCTTGTTGTCTGTAGCTGTCACTGCCATCACATGTGTGTTGTCTGTAGCTGTCACTGCCGTCACACGTGTTGTTGTCTGTAGCTGTCACTGCCGTCACATGTCTTGTTGTCTGTAGCTGTCACTGCCGTCACATGTGTTGTTGTCTGTAGCTGTCACTGCCGTCACATGTGTTGTTGTCTGTAGCTGTCACTGCCGTCACATGTGTTGTCTGTAGCTGTCACTGCCATCACATGTGTTGTTGTCTGTAGCTGTCACTGCCGTCACATGTGTTGTTGTCTGTAGCTGTCACTGCCGTCACATGTGTTGTTGTCTGTAGCTGTCACTGCCGTCACACGTGTTGTTGTCTGTAGCTGTCACTGCCGTCACATGTGTTGTTGTCTGTAGCTGTCACTGCCGTCACACGTGTTGTTGTCTGTAGCTGTCACTGCCATCACATGTGTTGTCTGTAGCTGTCACTGCCGTCACATGTGTTGTTGTCTGTAGCTGTCACTGCCGTCACATGTGTTGTTGTCTGTAGCTGTCACTGCCGTCACATGTGTTGTTGTCTGTAGCTGTCACTGCCGTCACATGTGTTGTTGTCTGTAGCTGTCACTGCCGTCACATGTCTTGTTGTCTGTAGCTGTCACTGCCGTCACATGTCTTGTTGTCTGTAGCTGTCACTGCCGTCACATGTGTTGTTGTCTGTAGCTGTCACTGCCGTCACATGTGTTGTTGTCTGTAGCTGTCACTGCCGTCACATGTGTTGTTGTCTGTAGCTGTCACTGCCGTCACATGTGTTGTTGTCTGTAGCTGTCACTGCCGTCACATGTGTTGTTGTCTGTAGCTGTCACTGCCGTCACATGTGTTGTTGTCTGTAGCTGTCACTGCCGTCACATGTGTTGTTGTCTGTAGCTGTCACTGCCGTCACATGTGTTGTTGTCTGTAGCTGTCACTGCCATCACATGTGTTGTCTGTAGCTGTCACTGCCGTCACATGTGTTGTTGTCTGTAGCTGTCACTGCCGTCACATGTGTTGTTGTCTGTAGCTGTCACTGCCGTCACATGTGTTGTTGTCTGTAGCTGTCACTGCCGTCACATGTGTTGTTGTCTGTAGCTGTCACTGCCGTCACATGTGTTGTTGTCTGTAGCTGTCACTGCCGTCACATGTGTTGTTGTCTGTAGCTGTCACTGCCGTCACATGTGTTGTTGTCTGTAGCTGTCACTGCCGTCACATGTGTTGTTGTCTGTAGCTGTCACTGCCGTCACATGTGTTGTTGTCTGTAGCTGTCACTGCCGTCACATGTCTTGTTGTCTGTAGCTGTCACTGCCGTCACATGTGTTGTTGTCTGTAGCTGTCACTGCCGTCACATGTGTGTTGTCTGTAGCTGTCACTGCCGTCACATGTGTTGTTGTCTGTAGCTGTCACTGCCGTCACATGTCTTGTTGTCTGTAGCTGTCACTGCCATCACATGTCTTGTTGTCTGTAGCTGTCACTGCATGTCTTGTACACAGACACCACAGGCCTCAGACGAGATGCAAAGTGAATCATTTCACTGTTTCCATAGCAGCTTAAATGTTATTATAGTTACATTTTAGTTACACTGGTATCTCAATGAACAGGCGCACAATGAGCAACACACACAGACATATACAGTAACCTAACACACACACACACACACTCACACACACACACATCGCCTCTCACACACACACACACAGCCTCTCACACACACACATACATAGCCTCTCACACACACACAGCCACACACATACACACACATACAGACACGTAGCTTCACACACAGACACACACACACACACACACACACACACACACACACACACACACACACACACACACACACACACACACACACACACACACACACACACACACACACAGACACCTAGCCACTCACACACACACCCGCCCACCTCTACCTCTGATTGGCTTACCATGACATTTTACTCAACCTCAGCCAATCGCGCACTGCCCACTAACCAAGGAAAAAAAGTATTGCTTCTCGGCGCATAGTTCTGTCTGATGAAAAAAACAGCTTCAATCATAGTAACGCGCCACATTTTTTGGCAGTAACGGTAACAGCGTTATTAAGATTGGAAGAGTAATGATTACTCGTTACTGAAAAAACGAACGCCGTTAGTAACGCCGTTATTTATAACGCCGTTATTCCCATCACTGGATGTCACAGTATGATGTCATAATCAAACATTCTAGAACATTTGTGATGTCACAGTATGATGTTATAATAGTACATTCTAGAACATTTGTGATGTCACAGTATGATGTCATAATAGACATTATAGAACATTTGTGATGTCACAGTATGATGTCATAATAGACATTGTAGAACATTTGTGATGTCACAGTATGATGTCATAATCAAACATTCTAGAACATTCGTGGGCACCGTATGATGTGATAATAGAACATTCTAGAACATTTGTGATGTCACAGTATGATGTCATAATAGATCATTCTAGAACATTTGTGTACATATATTCAACAATTCTCTCAGCAGATCTCAGATCTCAGAAGACAAGTGACATCACTTGTTGTTTCCGGCTACTAGTCTGTAAGTTTGAATATATTCTGTAGATACCATTTTAAAATCACCACATGGAAAAGTAAACAATGTCCTGTACAATCCTATATGAGCTGCCTCTGGAGGGAAGGCTCTGTGATGTGGTTATTAAAGTCAACAGCACTGAGTTGAATGCCCACAAGGCCCTCCTGTGTGACTGCAGCGACTATTTCAGGTACGTTTAGCTTGGTTCAGGTTAGCTTGGTTCAGCTTAGCTTGGTTCAGGTTAGTGTGGTTCAGGTTAGCTTGGTTAGTAAACAGATACCATACTGTACTTCTACTGTAAACAGATACTATACTGTAATTCTACTGTAAAAATATACTATACTGCACTTCTACTGTACACAGATAATATACTGTACTTCTACTGTAAATAGATAATATACTGTACTTCTACTGTAAAAAGATACTATACTTCTACTGTGCTAAGACCCTATACTTCTACAGTGAACATATATGACTACACAGGACAGAATGTTGCTTACTGTTTACTCATCAGATATCTCTATACTCTGCGTCCCACAGAGCCCTCTTCACTCGCTGGAGCGACTCAGAGAAAGCAGTCCACACTATCCCTGGGGTGTCCCCGGGTATGATGCAGCTCATCATAGAGTACTCCTACACACGCTTTGTGCTGGTGACAGCAGAGAACGTGGAAGAGCTTCTGGTGGCTGCAGACCAGTTTCGCGTCACTGGCATAGTAGGAGCATGCTGTGACTTCCTAGAAGGCCAGCTGTCTCTGGAAAACTGTGTCGGCATCTGGAGGTTCGTGGACATCTACTGCTGCCCTGACCTGAGGCGCAAGGCCCATCTCTTCATCGTGTGCCACTTTGAGGAGATGTTGCACGTCTCACAGGAGTTTGTGGAGCTGTCCCTGCAGCAACTGGTGGACATCATCGAGAGGGATGATCTGAACGTGAAGAGCGAGGAGACGGTGTTCGAGGCCGTCCTCCGTTGGATCGACCACTCCCGTGAGGAGCGTAAAACACACATCCCTTTGCTGCTGCCCAAGGTAACTAATTGTATTACTGTGCATTACATTAAAACAACACTAGGTTCCCTAGTACAGTGGTTCTCAAACATTTGGGTCCAAACTGTTCCCTAGCAACAGAAACCGTCTATAACCGATGTCTAAGTTGTACCTGCTGTCTGCTTGTCTATTCCCAGGTTCGCATGGGCTTGATGAGGCCTGACTACTTGCTGAACAACGTCCAGAACAACCCTGTGGTGAGGGACAGCCACGACTGCAGGCCCCTCATCCTCAGCGTCCTGAACCCCCCTGGCTCCGACAGGCTCCCAAACCCCTTGATGCGTCCACGCCGGCCCCAAGAGGTCCTATTGGCCATCGGAGGCAGGTTACACGGCAGCATGACCATGGAGGCTTACGATATCCGAGCCGGTGGATGGATGGACGTGAGCGTTGAGGGGGAGAGTCCCCGGGGCTGGCACGGCACCACTTATCTCCACGGTCTGGTCTACTGCGTCGGCGGCTGGGACGGCGTACAGCGTCTCAGCAGTGTGCGCAGGTTCAACCCTGTCACTCGCAGCTGGCTGCAGGCGGCTCCCATGCACTCACGCCGCAGTGGGCTCAGCGTGGTCGTGTTGGACGGCTGTATCTACGCCATGGGAGGGTATGACGGATGCGTGCAACTGAACACCGCCGAGCGCTACGAGCCTGAAACCAACCAGTGGACAGTGATCTCACCCATGCTGGAGCACAGGAACTACGCCGGGGCAGCAGCCCTCCAGGGCAAGGTGGGTGGAACTGAGGGACACAGGGTGCTAGATGAACACAAGGAACGTTAGATCAGAAATCATAATCATTGTCTTTATTGCCAAGTAAGCTTGCACATACAAAAGATGTGTCTGGGTCCTTTGGTGCATCAACATTAACAGACAATTAAAGTAGAATGAAATCAAATAGAATATATAAACTAAATTAGAATATTCTTTCTTATTACAGGTTTACATCTGTGGTGGCAGGAACTTGACGGGGTGTCAGCTCACAGCTGAGTGCTACAGCCCAGACACCGACCAGTGGACTCTGATCGCCCCCATGAGCAGCAGGCGTGCCGTAGTGGGAGTCGCTGCATACGAAGGACATGTCTATGCAGTAGGTGCACACGGAGACAAATGCTTTATACTAGATATTTTATAGATATGTATCATTTGATTTTCAATGCTTCTGTGATGCCCTCATTTCCCTAAATGGTTTAATACAGTGTCTGCCTGCCTTAACCACACACTAAAACATTCCTCTCATGTGTCCTGTCCTCAGGTGGGAGGGTGGGACGGTAGACACGACCTGCTTAGCGCGGAGGCCTACAGCCCCTTGACTGACTCCTGGAGCGCCCTGCCCGCCATGCTCACCCCCCGCAGCAGCTTTGGCATCGCGGTGCTGGACAACCTGCTCTTCGTGGTCGGAGGCTACGATGACTTCAGCACCATCTACAACGTGGATCGCTACGACCAGAGCAGCGGCAAGTGGACTGAAGCCGAGGACATGAAGATCCCGCGCAATGGCCTAAGCTGCTGCATAATGCATGGCCTGCCATTTTACATGAGCCAGTACGCTGCTCCCCATGGAGGAGGAGGAGGAGGAGGAGGAGGAGGAGGAGGAGGAGGAGGAGGAGGAGGAGGAGGAGGAGGAGGAGGAGGAGGAGGAGGAGGAGGAGGAGCAGGAGCAGGAGCAGGAGGAGGAGGAGGATGATCAGGAGGAGGAGGAGGAGGAGGAGGAGGAGCAGGATGAGGATGATTAGGAGGAGAAGGAGGAGGAGGAGTAGGAGGAGCAGGAGGAGGATGAGGAGGAGGAGCAGGAGGAGGAGCAGGAGGAGGAGGAGGAGGAGGAGGATGACTAGGAGGAACATGAGCAGGAGGAGGAGGAGGAGCAGGAGCAGGAGGAGGATTAGGAGGAGGAGGAGGAGGAGGAGGAGGAGGATTAGGATCAGGAGGAGGATGAGGAGGATGAGGAGGAAGAGGAGGAGGAGGAGGAATATGAGGAAGATGATGAGGAGGAGGAGGAGGAGGAGGAGGAGGAGGAGGAGGGAGAGGAGGAGGAGGAGGAGGAGGATGAGGAGCAGGAGGATTAGGAGCAGGAGGAGGAGGAGGAAGAGGAGGAAGATGAGGATTAGGAGGAGGAGGAGGAGGATGCGGAGGAGGAAGAGGAGGAGGCATCCTATTACCTCCATCCCTCACATAAAATCTATGTTAAGACAGTTTGGCTCTTTCTCAGGCTATAAGCTAAATTTTCATAAAAGTGAATGTTTCCCCATTAACAACTCAGCCTTACAAATTACACAATCTTCAATTCCCTTTCGTCTGTCACAATCGGGCTTTAAATATCTGGGCATAAAGATCACCCACACCTTAAACTCTATTTTTGAAGCTAACTTCCCCCCATTAATCACTAACATGAAAGCTGACTTTCAACGTTGGAGCAGCCCCCTCTCACTCTCCGGTAAAGTACAATGTGTTAAAATGAATATCCTGCCCAAATTCCTGTATGTCTTTCAATGTCTCCCTCTATTTCTACCCAAATCCTTTTTTCTCACAATAGACCAAGCAATATCTGCCTTTATCTGGGGGGGAAAGATCCCTAGAATAGGCAAAGCCATCCCACAAGGACCTAGGGGGTCAGGTGGACTTGCGCTCCCTAATTTCATGCACTATTACTGGTCTGTCAACATCCATAAAATTATTCTTTGGTTGAAAGCCCCAGAAACTGACTGGTGTAGCTTAGAAGCGCAATCGTGCCGTTCATCCTCCCTGGCAGCTCTGGTCTACTCTTCTTTCCCTCTCTCTCCTTCCCGGCACTCCTCAAACCCTGTTGTTCTGTCCACTCTAAAGATTTGGATACAGTTTCGTCGCCACTTTAAACTCTGTGCAGCATCAGTCTTGGGGCCTATTAGTAATAACCACCTGTTTGTTCCCTCCACTCTGGACTCGTCTTTTACACGCTGGAACAGACTCGGAATAAATAGTTTCAAGGATCTATATGACGGTGACACTTTCTCCAGTTTTAGCTCCTTGTGTCTCCAATTTGGTCTTCCACGCTCCGATTTATTTCGCTAGCCTATCTTCAGATACGTCATTTTGTACGTTCACAATTTGACTCATTTCCTAGCCCCCCTCAACGATCAAATTGGGAGAGACTCTTGGGTCTATCACCAAACCAAAAAGGACTTATATCTGAAATTTATCAAAATACTATGTGCTTGACCAAAGACAAAAGCGCTAAGATGAGATCCAGGTGGGAGGAAGAGCTGGGGGTGGAACTGACAGAGGGGTGGTGGGGGGGCTCACTGGATATGGTGAATAATTCCTCCTCCACTTGTGCCAGACTCAGCCTAATACAGCTAAAGGTGGTACACAGAGTACACTACAGCAAAGCAAGACTAGCTGAAATCTACCCAGACTCCAATCCCAATTGTGACCGCTGTAATAGCCCACAAGCTGATCTCTCTCACATGTTTTGGTCCTGCCCGGGGCTTAGACCATTATGGTCCTCGATATTCAATGTGCTCTCGATAGTACTAGATACCACAATACAGCCCTGTCCACTGTTGGCCATTTTCGGCGTACCGGCTGAGCCTCTCCCTATTAAGCCAAACGATACCGACATGTTGGCTTTTGCCACGCTCTTGGCCAGACGGAGAATACTCCTAGCCTGGAAACTGTCTACACCTCCCCCCTTCTCCGCCTGGCTAAAAGATATGGTCTCGTTTCTAAAACTAGAGAAGATTAAGTATGCACTTAGAGGAGTTAACGAAAAATTC